>NC_092257.1:10558251-10625751 GCF_036320965.1 Panulirus ornatus
CACAACCAAACCCGCAGCAACGGAACCGATGTTTCAGAGAAGTAAACACAAATTATCTTATACCGAGACGGTTCGAACACCATTATTCCGCGCTTCCCAAGAAGAAGAGAAAAATAATTCTTAGTTCCTCGTGTTGGCTCGACCTCCTCCAGGACTAGTGTAGTATGATTACAGGGATCTGCTGTTCCTCTTACCTGGAAGGAATTACTCAGACACATTAGTCACCATGATGAAAATATGTTGCTTAATGTACCTCACGGTCGTCCTGTAGTGACTCAGCCATCAGCACTCTTAGCGTCTCAGAGAACCATATTCCTTTATCTTACGATACAGAGTATGCCACACACACACTGAGCAGCTGTCACCAACGCTAGCAGTATAAGACTGGTTCCATTGTTGGACCCCAGTATGAGTATGAGTCACTTAATACCATTTTCTCAACTCTTTCTTTAAAGTTTTACGATTAAAATTTCATTCTGATGCCTCTCATATCTGGAGCACTTTCATGTGTTGCTAGCCTGCGACTGTTGGAGACTCTATACCATATTTGAGGTCGTGGACTGGGATAGGTGATCCTCCAAAACGGAAAGAATGAGGATGGTAGCGACAGACCACGAACACATTTGTTACTAGACAGTGTAAGCAGAGACTGAGAAGGTGATTTCGTGCCTCAACTGGACGGAAGTAGTCATTACTCCGTCTAGTCTACACACTGAACACTTCCCTGAATCATCTTAGATCTCTCGTCTGAAACACAAATATTGGTGATAAGGACTTTTCTTCAATGCCCACTTGCGCCTTTATATATTTCGTATATATATACAAGTTTATCCAGATTCATGGTATTGGTTGACGTGATCGTCACTTAATTTGATAATTGTTTTATGGAAAGGATTCATTGCATGTTTGGTGATTGTTGACTCATTCTAAAAAATATGAAATACGAAAATTAGGGAATTAGTTGATTGTGAAGCTGAGAGATCATAAGTCATTAGAGTCAAGTCGACGGCGCGGGGTTTTAGAATTTCTAGATATACGATATACCTCGTGTTGAGAGAGATCATTTTCCCGTTACGTTGGTGGTGTACAGCACAGTGGTAATGCACACAGATGACAGAACCACTGACAAGGACAGGTACCTACCTAATCGGTATCTTCATATGCCCGTCTACGTATCATATCTGCCAGAGGCGGATGGAGTGCATGGAAGCAACAGCATTTTGCAGGAATTCATTCTGAAGAACTTGAGTCCTCAGCCATATTCCAGCAAGCTGGGCAAGGGAGGAGATGTCCAGTGTCCTGCGGCAGACTCTGCTCTCTTACTTTATGTCTCTAAAGCTTTTGATATCAGTTTCATCCACACTTTCATGCGTTTCTGTAACACCATTTCTTTATTCAAGGACGAAGTATTACTGGTCTGGTCTTCTGAACAACAAGGCCCGCAACACCTGGCAACTGATTACTGTTCTGTGTAAGAATGAAACACGAGCTTAGGATTGAACGATTATTTACTTCAGTAAGATGTGCATCCAGAAAATGAAATCCTTTCTTTATATCGTCATACAAATATCTGGGCAAGACTTACTTGATCAGAAAGATAAGATTGTTTGTAGCTTGGGAGATCTATTCCGATAGACATAGCGAATGGAAGGATGACTTTCCCTCAGTCGAAAACGAAGAATTATATTTCTTTATTTCTAGTCTTACAATATCTCCTAAAAAGGAGTCACTGAGACTTTAGCTGTTAAGCAGCGAAAATGTTGTTGTCTATTGTCTGACAAAACATGGAGTCTTCCATATCCTCGGAATATACAGACAATATATGTCTCGACTGCGGTAACAGCATGTGCTCATCTTACTTATTTTGTGAATAATGACAGAGAGATTCTTCCACTCAAGTGTCCTAAGCCTCAAAGAATCGGTAAATGATAAAGAAAGACAATCCCGGGCGATCATACAGGGAACTTCACTCATACTGTCACTTTCTGAAAACAGATTTTTCAAAAACTATGGAATTAATGATCTCTCCAATGATGGGAAATTTGGATTAATTCTTCTTATCAGCATGTCGTGCACTGCTCATCCTCTGTTCCTTCCCACCTACGTAAGCTCTGTGGTGCCGTTAATACACTTCTGCAGTGATATTTTGTATGTTCAATGCCTGGATAGTCGTTTATTTACAACTAATGATAATGTCTGAGATGTGCAGAGGCGCAAAACTCTTCTTCCTTGTTACCATCCTTATTTCCTTCCGTTTGGGGGTCAACTATCCTATTTACTGACCTCTCATTCGTCATAAGTATCAAGCAAATCTCGATGCTTTCAAATGAAAGTTTTCTCACAACAGTAAGAGTATTTCTTGAAAATACAGAGTCATAAAGATCGGGGAACCATCACTAAACAGAAATTGTCTGAGTTTCAAGAAACAATGACCGGAAAAAAAATCACTGTTCAGTTGTTTGATTCTCATGAACCATAAGCCCGTCCAGGAGACACGTCTACAGCGTCATGCAGGCAGGTCAGGCTGTGTGTCGCCGATGCTGGGGCGCTACTGCAGAAGGATGTGTACCCCGGCAAGAACAGCCAGGAGGGTGAGGATGTTCCTGAGGGAGGAGGAAGTGTAGGTACCTTGTCCCCCGTGTTGCATAGCTGCCGGGTGTTCTCCTGAAACCAAGGGGTAAAGTACACTAATACAAAAGTTCATCGATGGTTCGCAAGTAAAACATTTCTTCAACAGTTCATTCAGCAGGATGATCTCACGACCTGCCAAACCTTGCTGTCTGTTTAGTCACAAATAGTTACAAAGGTTAACATAACTGGCGTAACTTCTAGTACTGTGGGCTGAAAGCAACAGCCCACACGCCAGTCATAAGAAATTAATCTTATATACCCTTTAATCCAAAACCCAAAAAGGTCCCCCGAAATTTAAAGGCCACAGTAGTGGCTACAGACCTACGAGGTGGCTTATATCCATACTCACGAACCTGTAAGCAGACCCCAAACTCAAGTTCACCAAAGATCTAAAGAAATATCCTGAAACCACGACATATAGTTACCACTATACCCTATGGGGAGGAGGCTACCTCCAAACATATGAGTAAATAGTGTATCTCCATACCTGAGAGCCAGAGGGTTGTCTTCAAGCCAGAAATTTAACTTTGTGCCCTAATCTAATCCCTTGGGGACATCTGAGATGAAAATGAAAGTAATAGCTACCTCAAAATCGTGTCGGAAAGTTTTCATTAAATATCACGCCGAAAGACTGCCTGGAACCTGACCTACTAATGATGTAAAGAACCCTAACCCGACCAGGTTTAGGCTACTTCTTAAATGAGGTAAACAAAGTACCTGATGAGCCTGAGACAGGCTTTTTCTATACCCCAGCCCAGCCAGTAGGTTACCTGAACACTCACTGTGGTTGCCCAACACTACTAACGTTACTCCAACACCATCATCACTAGCCCAAACATTCACTACACCAAGACGCCCACCATTAAGGACGTGCACAGTCACGTTAGCAGGGGATGAGTTGGAGGGATTGCAGTCGTAACGGCCTGAGTCAGACGGCTGCGCCTTCTGGATGAGCAGCGAACTGGTGGTCAGGTCCCCCTTTTCGATGATGACAGTCACCCCTCCTCGAGTGGAGTCATAGCTGATGATCTGGAAGATAGAGAGACAGAGAGAGGGAAGTGTTAGCGGCAACTGGTAGCCACCCATGATCGATCCTTAAAGACCATGACCTCCTTTGATGGTTCGATAGACTATAAGAGTTAGATGTTACAGAGTTACGGTGCAGGGACGGTAGTAATGGTCAGGCAAGGCATAGTGCTGTGCTGGCGATGGAGATGGAGGGACTGGTTGGTAGGGATAAGAGTGAGAAACAAAAAAGGAGGCAAACGAGAGGAAAGACGTACATAAACATGATTAATTTTTATGAAAAAAAAAAACTTTGCTGTACAGTGGTCAGCGATACTAGGTTTCGAAGAGTTGAAGTGGAAACATCTGGTAACAAGATGTCAGTTATTTTTTTTTTACTATCTTGTATATAAGCAATCTTGCTTAGTTCCGATGACGCACAACATCAGGTTTCAAGAATTATCATGTATCTCTCCGCTGAGTCATTGACTGGAGTGTCTCAGTTCATGAAATTAAGGCTCCCAGTTGGGTGCACAATCATGTGGGTATTTTGTTGTTTAGGTATAACTGATCTTCAGATGGTTTCCTCTGAGTATTCCCTTTTCTTTGAACGCATACCTTACCATCAGCTCACACAAGGGATGACTAGACTCACAGCCCCATGTTAACCCCCAGCACTGCTCAGCCTTTTGTCTCATGTCATGAACCGGCCCAGATCTCCCTGGCTGCACAATTACCCACCGTTTCATGTTATGAACTTCCCTGGCACTGTCATACAGCCCGACTGCCTCTTTTTACAAACTTCTATGGCACTGTACAACCTCACTGGCCTATGCTAAATACATCCCTTAAATTCATGTAAGTCTTTCACCCAGGTTGAATACCTCTCAGGAACTGTGCGACCCCACCTTCCACTAAACACCTCCTCGGCACTGAAGGGCCCACTCTCAGCTAAACACCTCTCTGGCACTACAGGAGCCACTCCTCCGTGTTATAAGACCTCTCCAGTTCTACACAACCCAAGAGTCCATGTTAAAAACCTGCCTGGGACTGTATGACCCCCTGCTCCATGTAACAACCTCCTCAACACTACTGGTGTGTCGCTGCCGCCTGTGTCGTGCTCCTTCTTCTCTTCAAAAAAAAATAAAAAATACAGTTTATATTCCTCATACAACACTGGCGAGCGTCTTGCTCTTCAATTCCAAATCCTTCCTGAATACACAACATACAATGGACACACCCAGGTAGTTTAGGCGGGAAGGACAATTTCGTCTCTCACAAGAAAAATTCTCGGAAATTTCCTTAGAAGTTGTGTGGTTCTTCTCTACATATATTTTGTCGTCTGTCAGTCCACACGCATCTCCATCTGTTTAGATATACAGTTTCTTTTATATATCAGCCTTTTCAATATCGATCTATCAAATAGTGTTTAGGTCCATATCTAACTGATGGTGATCTATATAGTACAAACTGTTTCTGTGGTACTTTCAGCAAACTTTATTGGTACTGATACACAGATCACTTCAGCAAAGTGTCTGATGCACGACGAAGATAGACGTATTTCCTTCTGAGATGTAAATCAAGCATGTACTGTGACCTAGCTCTCAACGTTCAATACTTATACTTTATATAACACATCTACTTTATCTACTTTTAGAGAAAAATAAGCCTTATGAATAGCTTTTGGGATTCGCACTCTATTCAACGAAATGAGAATGAAAACTAGCCCTTACGTGTTTGTTGAAAAAGAACCACAGACTTAATCCACTAATATATGACGAAAAAATAAAAAAGATTTTGACCTCGACTTTCCCTTCCTTCCTCTTAACCAAGACTTTCGTATTTTGTGCAGGCAAATTTTTCTTCTCCAGGTTCATAGAATTCTCCTGGAGGTGTGGCTGCTATCAAGACGTCAGAGGAAGTGGTACAGAGAGAAAAATAACTAATCTAGTTGCATTCCCCTGGCGGGTTGCACGTTCATCTCAACATTGCCTCAACATTTTGTTGGTTTCGCAAACACGAAAAGAAAAATTTACGAATTTTCTTGAAATAATTCTCACAATGGATCTCGAGAAGAGATAGGGCATTCTTCCAGTGAGGGATAATATTTGGTACGATCAACATATCATGTTATATTCATAAGTGCTTACGAGTGTCTGACTAATATAAACTTAAAGACACTTCCAGAAATGTCGTACAACATGTCATTAAACAAGAACTTCAGACAAAAGTAGTTCTCCATTTACGATATCAAACTGGAGTAAATTAAACATAAAATCTATGATGAGGGAGAGAAATATTTATACATTACATCAATCTATGCAATAAACAGTTGCGACTGAGTCTTCAGAGAGTCATACACACATCTAAAGTCATTTTCAGAAAGGCTACTGAGGTGCAGTGGCAAAAACGGTAACGTTCACGTTCTGAGGTTCATACGTACAGCATATGCTCTCCTGTGTCACCAGAGGTCTTGATTCCGAGTAATACACGCAGACCTACGCAGATAAAAGTACATAGGCTTGATGGGCCTACGATAAGGAAAATATGATGCTTTCTATGGTATTCTTCAGCTAGAAGTTAGGTCTGTTGTCTATGAGAAAAGATTTATACGTGATATATATTTGATGCAGATACATTCGAAATTTCGGTAACAAATACAAATCCTAATTGTTCTCATCAATGGACTGGAGCTCTTCAAGTGTACTACACTGGATGTATGTGCAGAGTAATTCATCTATAGAATTTCTGATTTGTTCCGGAGCTCTTCATATCATGCGTCATGGCCTTCATCAATAACATCAACACATACTATCTGCCGGGCTTATAGTCTTGTATCGATGCAACTGAAACAAAGACGTTTTTCGTATGTAAATTATCAATTATCATAATTTTGTCTTTGGAAGATTGGAGGATGATCTTCTGTGCGTCAGAGGAGAACGAGAATCCATAATCATGATGTCTGAAATACTGAGATTATAACCAGGAGTCGAGTGAGTCACTGGAGACTATAGAGGTGACCAGTGAGTCTGTCCTCAGGAGGAAAGTTGGATGAATTCTATTTCAGTAACCTCCAGCTGTAACTCGTCAAAAGACCAAATAAACAAACAAGAAAACTTTCATTTGTAAACAAAAAGTTGACGAAATTTGGGTTCAAAAAAGTTGTGCGTCAGACTCTGTGAATATCACAGGTTATCTTCCCCAGGCAGGGTTACCCTACATTATCAGTCATTCTGACAGCGAAATGGAAATGATATTCAATGAACCTTACATTCGAAAGTAGAAAAAAAAGAATACATATATGAAATATTCAGCAAATCTCTACATTGGCGCATCTAACACCATCCACCAAAAAAATTGAAGGATTACATATAGCGCAAAATGCTAAGAATAAGAAAAATGTTTCAGGATATTATAACTGAATATGAATGTTACACACCGTCCACAGGAGAGTAAAGGTGGCAACATCTTTTCCCTCAAGGTTCGTCAACATGAAGTGGCGCTCAACATGCTTATGAGAAGAGCATATCCGAAGTGATCAAAGAGACGACAATACTCGTTCAGAATCAGTGTAGGAAGTGATGATGACTTTACCTTGTTGTTGTGATTCCAATATATAAAGTCAGGCGGCTCAGGGCTGAACTCCACGACGCACGTGAGGTTGATGGTGGATCCCTTGTTGATATACATATCTGGCCCTCCCAGGATGTACGTGTGTGGCTCTGAGGAACAGCAAACACAAGGTTACTTGGCACTGGCATGTGTGTGTGTGTGTGTGTGTGTGTGTGTGTGTGTGTGTGTGTGTGTGTGTGTGTGTGTGTGTGTGTGTGAGTGCTTTATTATGATGCAGTATCATGAATTCGTATATGTATGATAAGTAGGTAAAATTGAAACATTTGATTTAAATGAATTTCATGAAGAAATGAGAGTGAATAAGATAGATATAAGAATTTGCAAGATGGGAGATAAAGAATGATAGAGATAAAAGAGAGATATGTAAAAACGGAGGGAGGGAGAGAGAGCGTTAACGAAATACACGACAGGAAAAAGTCATTGCTTGAATATCTTCGATCTCCCACCCATAGATTAGATAACATAATGCTAAGGAACTAGCCATTCGTCTAACTAATTATTCGAGAAACAGATCATTACCCTTAATTAGTGTTATTCTAATCATAAATCTTATTGTGTCATGAAGTGGAATTTCATTTTCCCATTTCTGTCATGATAGCATCAGTAGAGTTAATGATGGTTTCATGATTATGGTTAAGACTTTCTCTTGTATGTCCACATATTCTTGTAGTCATTACTATTCTTGTTGGGTTGACCTTACATACGTCATTTCAGTCATTGATTATCATCACCATTATTGCAAGCCACCAACACCACGCCATGATCATCTGTTCTTCATCAAGTGACACTCCATCAATATCAAATACAGTATCAAATGTAGGTTCATGACCAGCGACATTGGTCACAAGTCATATGTCAGTCAATCACTACTACCACCAAATTTCACTGCATACAGTGACATTGTCAACTGGCAGTGATAGACGTCTCCTACGGCTACAACATGATGCATCGGTAAAACTAAACACTAATCACTTCTAACAATTCCCCGTCTTGAATAATCAGTTGGAGACAAAATTCCAATGAATTTCCACATATGAAACCATTTTCGAGCAAGTCACAAACAAAGTATGAGGAAAACAGCATAAGAAACAATGAAATTAGAGGACTTCTTGTCTCTGATTGAGTTGATGTTGACTGCCAAACACCGGAGTGGACTGCTGCCTGGACAATTCCTCTCATCACATTATGAGATTAAGGCTGGGAGGAGGACCCTTGGGTGTCCTCTCATCCAACTAGACTCATCATCGGTCCGCCCTGGTGGGCAGCAGGCGAGCGGCCGCTCGTCCACACAAGGCCACCAGCCAATTCAAGTGGGATGAGAGGCAGGCGGAGAGGCCGGTTGGAAATGACCTCCTATTCAGCCAGACAGAGTAGCGTCCGTATCAAAGCAGTTTTTTTCCTTTGTGCTGAAAGCTGTCACTGTCAGCAGTATACACATGTGCCAGTGTGGAGTGGACAGGTGTGTGAGGGGCTGGGAGGGAGGCGACCAATCCACCGCGCAAAAAATATATCGTGAAAATGATAAACCTAGACCAAGTGCACACCTTCCTACCACTCAGTGCTAATCAAAGCCCGACGTGACACCAGTAAAGCTACCTGTAAAGTTGATGATTATTGTGATAACGTATACATTTGTGCCTTACTCTTACGTGGCCAAACCGGAGCGCCTAGATGCCTCAGATTCTGGAGTGTTGGTACATCAGACTCCGTGTAAGGCTTGACGCCACCATCTCCCTCATCCACGTGAGAAATGATCTGACAAAAACTTGCATCGAGATAAACGAAATAAGCTCCAATATCAGCCCAAGATGTTTGATTCAACCAAAGAACGACTGTGGCAAATATCAGTCATCCCAGGTAAAGAGGTAGACACACAAAGTTAAAGGCATCCTCCTCAAGACACCAGCTGCCTCAGAGATGCCTTGTGTTGATGCGGACGGAAGAGAATGTGGTTCCTGACTGATGAAAGATTTATGGAGGAATGTTGAGGGTGTGAGAGAACTCAGACAACGTATGGAAACATTCTGTCATCTGACCAAGAATGAGACGCTTGTATGTCTTGTATACAAGCCTTAGACCTGTGGGGAAAATCATGTCGAAATATATATATATATCTTTTCTTTCTTTCAAACTGTTCGCCATTTCCCGCATTAGCGAGGTAGCGTTAAGAACAGAGGACTGGGCCTTTGAGGGAATACCCTCACCTGGCCCAATTCTCTGTTCCTTCTTTTGGAAAAAAAAAAAAAAAAAAAAAAAAAAACGAGAGGGGAGGATTTCCAGCCCCCCGCTCCCTCCCCTTTTAGTCGCCTTTTACGACACGCAGGGAATACGTGGGAAGTATTCTTTGTCCCCTATCCCCAGGGATATATATATATATATATATATATATATATATATATATATATATATATATATATATATATATATATATATATATATATATATATATATATATATATATATATATATATATATATATATATAGAAAGATAGATAGAGAGAGAGAGGGAGACAGACAGACAGACAGAGAGATAATCTCGTAAATTACATTGTTTCAGATGGGAAAGTGATATATGATGATCAGTTCTACACAAAACTGGAATATGAGAGTCAGTTTCCTAGGTTCAGACTGACAGTGTTCACAAGAGTAGGGGAAATCATTTCCCTCAGGGAGGGTAACAACTCCATCTTGGATAGTGGCAACTCTTGTGAACTTTTCTAATCAATTCAGGAGCAGCGTTATCCAGCAGTTTTCTCATATTTAAGTGGAATGAGGAAGAGAAATAATCAGTGTTACACATCAGTATGGTCTTGGGTTACGTCTCTCGTCACCATGATGGATGCTGAGGCAGATCTCATGCTATACAAACGGGTCAGTTATTCAAAAACGAAAACTTTTCATACCACTGGACTGATGATTGTCGGGAGAAGATCATCATGGAAGTATTCAACTTCACCTATACAAAATGAGTCATTCTAGTCTCTCTTTAGTCTCCAATCTGGACTCGCAGTAGCAGCTCAGAGTTGAATGTGTGTATCCCACGAGAGCTTGTGTCAGTCCACAGGGGAGGCCAGGTAATGCTATCAGCAGCTGACATCACAATGACCACGTCAATGGTGAGAAGAAGACAACACTTTCTCTGACAATCATTCTACGATCAAAAATGAAGACAGGAAGCAGCTGCACCAGAACTACTCAATTACATTGTTTGCTATTGTTCTGAGGATGTCTGTCTTGTCAGCTGCACAACTTCCCAACACAAACCACCACAGCACAACAACTGGTTCATGTGAGGCTGTCCTTCATGACCATGAAATCCGATTAAATTTTCTTTTTCAAGAAGCTTGTGACGTACCTCACAACCAGGTAAATGACACTAGGAAATTCATTCACTCAATCTAGTAACTACAAGTGACGTAATAGTCGGTAATGAGTATGAATTAACGACTCACGTAATGTTTAAAGTAAAGAATTAGTTACGTACAAGGATGAACTAACTAGTGATGTAAGAAATCTATTGTTCTCATATCATTCTCGTTGTTTTCGTAGAATGAAATCATGTTTGTATCTGAGGTAGTCAGCATATCTTGTAACGATAATAAAGATCCTGGTCAAACTTCAGGTGTTCAGAAATCTTTTTCTTGATATATACATATATATATATAGAGGATTAACATGTTATGGGATCTGATATTGTGTAACAAGTTGTATTCTTAAAGACTTATGTCAACAATGTGTGGTCTAATAAATCTAAAATTTTTCGATAAGGAGAATACTGTATCTTGTACATAATTAAGTAGCGATACCAAACAAAAACACGAAATATAGAAACAAAAAGAGCATTGTTTACACCATTTCTAATAAGAGGATCTATATGATAAAAGACCAAATTGTGAATTTAAAGCCGAGGGTCCAAGTCTTTAAACAGTCAAAAGAGTCACTGTTTTGGAGGTATTTTGATGTTGTTTGTTCCTTTAGGTTATCATATATCCAAGATGTATACGAAAATTCAAGATACTTAATTCAAATAAGTATCAAAACATTGTACGTGGACTGAGAAAACAATTTTCTAAAATGTTTTATAGACTTCGGGAAGCCCAGAGAAACGTAAAAATCTGAGCTTGCACAGGTCCCCTGCAATTTCATCACGCAGATTCTTTATCCAGACCCTCGAGGGCACACTTCTAGCCATGAGAACAAATGTTGTACCACAAGTTTGGGTATCTTGAAAATCTGGTGGCGTCTGCAACTGACCTAGCAGGGCCAACACAACATCTTGCTCAGCATATCCAGATTCTATATACACCTTCTGTACATACCTAGTACACCCTCCCAGGAAGACTGGAAATAAAGTTGATGGTGATAGTAAAAAAAAAAAGATAACTTAGAGATGTACTCACTCCCACTGAAGGTAGTGTAAACATAAGGAATGTAGATTACATCACTCGCGTAATAATCTACAGAGAAACTCCAGAGCCACCGTGAACATGTACACTACTGAGAAAATGAAACATGAAAAATCCTAATATTTGTAAGCAACAAAAGATATTCACACACTCGTCATCTTCTCGTCATACACTCTTCATCTTTTCGTCATACACTCGTTCAACACAGCAAATAAATGAGTTAACCACTTTAGCTTCTAAACATTAAACATAAGATGGAACGAAACAGCCGCGGAAATCTTGGAGACACTGCAGTACTGACATGACACGATAGTAATAATTCATCTTAAACATCTCCATCAGCGCAGAGGAGGAGAACATGAATAGTCCACATGAAGCAAAGCAAAAACCGAGACAATATTACCACCATCAATATTCAATAACATTCTACCCTGCTAGGCACACAAGACCCTATCAGACTCCCTCCCCAAAATTACAAGAGTTGAGGAGGACCTTGCCAGCAGCACAAGACCCGCCAAGCTTTCTTCACAAAAAAGAAAACTGTGGCGGGTACCAACGTGTTTTCTGGCTACACAACAGCATGCCGATCCGGCAGTCGTCCATGAATCATTTTTCTTTTCTTCCATTTTGTTCAGTCAGAAATCTTACCTCTCATCTCACGCTTCAGGTAATCAGTAATATATATTCAAGGTCTTAGGGATTCTTCCTCGCATAAAGGAACAATTTGCACTGAAGTTGATTTATTTTGAGTCAAATGAAGAGCTTTGTTTACTCTGAGAAGAAGACAAATTTCCTAAGACTGATTAAGGAGAAGAAGTTGGCAGGACGACGTCAACATCACAGAGAATCTTCTCAAAGGAGTCACTCCTCCAGCCAACACTTCAACTTTTCTCCTCGCCAGATTTAATCGAGATGATAAAACACAAAACCAAGCAAGAAATGAAATATAAAAGATATGAGGAAATACCTCTGAAGGATGGAGTGATGTATGAATAGAATAAGTCAAGTGAAGAATCGAGGAATGCAGAGAGCGCGAAGAAAGATCCAAGATATTTTATGACTGTGAGGAAAGATCGAGAGCCTGGGTAGTCATGACTGGGGAACTCACTCCACATAGTACATAACCAGGTCATGACAAACACACACACAAACAAACATAAACATAAACTCATAAACACTCTTTATTGTTGTTTACGTAGTTACACAAGAATGTATTTCAAAATCATTTTTCTTCAAATTTTCAAAGAAATCTCTAATATTTGAAGACAAGAATCTAAACGATATTACCCTTCACAGAAATATAACACTTTCATTGCTTTTCCGTCGTTCTTCTGTGCCAGTCTTTTTAGTATCACTGTATTGGGGAAGACATGAATAAAAGGCTGCATATATACACAGAGAAATGATGAAAGAAAAACACAAAAGACTCAGAAATAAGGGAAAACATAAGAGAGCCCATAACAAGACAAATGATAAGAATACATAAACCCATAAACACCAGATAACACAGACAAACTCGCAACACATCACAGAGAAACACAAAAGCCCGAGAAAAACACAGGCATCCTGAGAGCTCCACGTAAACCATCAACACTTGTGGGAGATGGACCAGCACAAGCTATATGAATGAAGGATGATTGCTGGAGGGTTGAACGCTGGGAGAGACGATGGGCGAATGCGCTGGATGATAAGGCATTGGTAAGTAGTGCAGACAGGCCAGGACTGGAGATGGATGGGTGAATCTCACACGAACATGACGAAGATGATGACGGAAGGTGAGAGGAACCAAGAATATGACGCATATGTATAAAGTAATGGGAAATGATTGAAATACTTCATTACTGGATAATATAAAAGGAAAGAAGAATTACAGTGGGAATAAGGAACAGGTGAGAGGGCAGAAGTACATGAAGAGTGGCTGAAAGTTAAGATGACAAGAAACAGAGGAAAAAAGGAAAAGATAAGACTCAGGAGAAGAGAAGAAGAATAAAGAAAAGGAAAGTAAGAATGAAAGAAAGAAAAGGAAAAGAAAAGTAAAAAGGAAGACACCAGGAAGAAATAATGATTGAACATGATGACCAGGAATTGATTACGATTATAAGAATGATAGTAACAATAAGGAAGAAGCTTCACAGCAGCAAATATGTGGACATTAAGGTCACAAGATACGAGAGGACTCAAACGTTATCACAGAAGACAACATTAACAGCTGTCTATGAGGACACTGAATGACTAAATAAAGATTATCAAAAGTTCTTTGATCAAAACCTTCTATCTTTTCTAAAAATGTTTTCCATTTACGACCTAAGTAACTAGAATTTAAATGCATACTCTACATTATGACAGAACAAGAAGGTACACTTACTGACGAGTTGGAAAGTAATGAATGTATCATCTGATCCTGAGTTTCCTGCCCCTACTCTCTGCCACGTTAACCTCCACAGAGATGGACTTAATTCCCAGCGTGAGTGACTCGAGCGATTTATAGGATCAACACCGAGGCTATTGGCTCTGTGGAGGAGAGCGTGGGAGGGCGAGCAGTGTTGGTGGCGGTGCAGGTGGGAGGTGTGGACTCCAAGACAGACTGGCTATGGTATGTTTGTGTTCTCTGAGGAAAGGTTAGAGGGGATCATGGAGGAGGAGGAACTACCACCACTGCTGAACAGTTGGTGCCGACGCTGCTGAACACTTACCGCCAACACTACTTACCATATAATGTGAACATTATTGAACACTTGCTACCATCACTGTTGAACACACTGCCAACATTGCTGAACACCTTAAGCCAGGACTTCTCAACACTTATTTACCAACAGTTTTGAACACCTACTACTAACACTACTGAACAACCACTCCAAATTCTCTCTAACACTTACACGATAGAAAATTTCAAAGAAGCCGGAAACATTCACTGTAAGTACCAAGTTACTAACATTACAGGTAAGTACCAAGTTACTAAAATTGCAGGTAAGTACCAAGTTACTAAAATTGCAGGTAAGTACTTACTGACAACGTTGAGACGTATGAAGTGTGACAGTGGCGGTGTGGTCGATATCTGACACTCATACATGCCCGAGTCCCGCGTCTGACGAAGACAAGATGGAGTCATTCATTAACTTGGGATAATATATGTATATATATATATATATATATATATATATATATATATATATATATATATATATATATATGAACATCTGGAAAATAGAGAAGATATAGGGTAAAAGATAGAGATGAGGAGAAAACAAACTATCCGGTGGAGAGAAGTGGGTCTCAGGAGGAGATAAGTCAGAGGAAACGTGAACTCTGAGATGAAATATTGTAAGAGAGACCAGAAAGAAAGCGTTGCGGACCAGAGAGAAAGCGTTGCGGACCAGAGAGAAAGCGTTACGGATAGAAGGAATTCTAAAGTCATTCGCTGAACCGCAACAGAAAATGAAAAATGAAGATTGGACAGATGGAATGGTTTAACTCGATACGGGAAAGTATTCATTGGAGAAGTGAACTACAGTTAAGTTTGAGTAAATATGATATAACCAACAAGATATGTACAGAAGATTTGTTTTGAATATACACAGAGATAAACATAATTAATACACTTTTTATAATTACAAATTTGTATAATCATAATTAAAGCAATTTTCTTTTGTTATCAAGACATCAAAATAATTTTGATTATTTAAGTTGTCATTCCCATGTATATGAATTTTCATATGTAAATCACTTCATAATGAAAACAGTCAAAGAGCAAAATATATGATTCACTCTGACACATAAACTCTATTACATGATTATACACATTACATGCTCGAAATACAAAGTAGACTAGAGTTCTGTAGTGATCTCTGTTACCGAAACACTACGAACATACTTGTGATCTGTTTCCACCATCTATAGTGTGGTTTGATTTCATGTTATTTTAGTAGCTTTATTAGTACCATACACACATGTCAAGCAATATCATTAAGAGAAAAACGTACAAGGAACCAGTCAAAGCTTGCACAGTGCTGTCGTAATGTATCATACAAAGGGCAGGAGAAGCCGGTTGAAACAATGTTCCTCTCGTTATCAGATGATATGTGTCATTAAACTCTCAATACTGCCTGACACAGTAGTAATATGTCATTAGTGCAGTTCCGTTTCATAATCATAGTTCCTCTTGCAGAACCATTCGTCTCAATACGCTTCAACTTGGCCACATCCTTCCCCACATCTGAAGGACATGGAACAGTTACACTAATCAAGTAACTAAACACCAAGAACCTCCATCACAACAACAGATGACGGCCACGAAGGTGGAAGATAAACCACGTACCAAGATGAAGGATCAGTCACGTATAACTCCTCCAGCTACAAGTGACAGCTCCACCTGGCTCAAGATGAAGGACGAGCCACGTGCACACGAGAGAGAGAGAGAGAGAGAGAGAGAGAGAGAGAGAGAGAGAGAGAGAGAGAGAGAGAGAGAGAGAGAGAGTAGTGGGGTAAGGGGAGACCCAGCCATATAATAGCCCTCCTGCCCCGTTATACTTTATGAGTTGGAAGCCTTACAAGACTAGCCTGGCTGCCATTCTTCCCGACCCAATAACGGTTTGTTCCTGGTCTTTTATTACTTTTTGTTCATTAATCCCGTCCCGTGGTTTAATAAAAGCCAGACTTCTCCATCAGTAATGTTTATCTTGAACTTCAAGAGTCATAAGCGATAAAAGCTATGGCAATTTTCCACGTTACTCCTTCTAATGGTTGGTCGTACAAATTTAACTGCAATAATGAAGAAAAATGAACGTTAAGACTTCACGTGGATCATGTAAGTAGCCATCGAAGTACACGTTGAGTCAGCCACGTATACTCAGTTATACAATAAACAATTTTGCTACTGCACTGAGGTAAATATGCCCCTTACAGTGAATGTTTGTGGTCCTACAATTATCTTTATCGTCTGAACAAGGTGTTAAAGACTTTTCAGGTGGCAGTTATAGTTAGATGTTAACGGTATTGATGAAGTTTAACTTTACGTCTGCGCTACAGTCAGTAACAGGGAAGGACTGACTGTGGTCCAATGATACAACCTTGTCCAAGGTGACCTTTCATTTGTTATGTAACTTTTAGCAGGAGGAGTCCGGTAACGCCACCCTGGTAGTTGATAAACCTAATGCTCAAGTAACCAACCAGCCAGCCAGCCATTAGTGCTGGAACACACACCAAAATGATATTTACGCTTGGTAGTCTCATTCTTGAACTATAAACAACAACAATATAATGTCCTTCATCTTTGCTGTCTGTTTCATAATCAGCTTCCCAGCGTCAGACTCTTCCTCAGTTCCAGTAAGCTTCTTATAACATGCAATCTATTTTCCTGCGAAACAAAGAGTTAAACAACTTATTTACATCTGAAATCTTCCGTGAAGCTTTGGTGACCCAGAAGAAGATTCTCCCTCAGGTTTTAGAATTATGAGCAAGTTTTCACACAGCAAACGGAAAAAAAAGAGTGTGAATCAATGTGGCCTTTGTCGTCTTTTCCTAGCGCTACCTCGCGCCCATGCGGGGGGAGGGGGTTGTTATTTCATGTGTGGCGGGGTGGCGACGGGAATGAATAAGAGCAGACAGTATGAATTCTGTACATGTGTATATATGTACATGTCTGTGTATGTATATATATATATATATATATATATATATATGTATAAGTTGAAAGGAGGGCAAGGGATAGAGTGAATTGGATCGATGTGGTATACCGGGGTTGACGTGCTGTCAGTGGATTGAATCAGGGCATGTGAAGCGTCTGGGGTAAACCATGGAAAGCTGTGTAGGTATGTATATTTGCGTGCGTGGACGTATGTATATACATGTGTATGGGGGTGGGTTGGGCCATTTCTTTCGTCTGTTTCCTTGCGCTACCTCGCAAACGCGGGAGACAGCGACAAAGCAAAAAAAAAAAAATATAAGTTGAAATGTACAGGTATGTATATGTGCGTGTGTGGGCATGTATGTATATACATGTGTATGTGGGTGGGTTGGGCCATGTATACAAAGATATAATATCTGAAAGGAGATTACGATCTGACATGCGTAAGAGTCAGGTGAGGATGGGAAAGATTCTTTTTATTATATACCAATTTTCATATCTTGTATCTTGTGGTGCCGTCCATCACTCTTATTAACCGACACAGAGTACGTCCCACTACTGGGAGCGGACGTGGCAGCGAACGGAACCATGGAGGCAGAAGCGAGTCTTTGGGTGTGGGAGGGGGCGAAGGTTTTGGGAGTAATGAAGAATGTGTGGAAAGATATTCACAACAATGTCATGCGATTGCGAGGTATAGGTTGTAGGTAAGGCTGTGCGGAGGAGGATGGATGTGTTTGAAATGGATTATATGAGGACAACATGTGGTGGGAGGGGGTTTGATCTGGTAAGTAATGAGAGGATAAGAGAGAGGTATGGTAATAAAATGAGTGTGGTTGAGAGAGATGAAGAGGGTGTGTTGAAATAGTTTGGACATATGGGGGGAATGAGTGAGGAAAGGTTGACAAAATGGACACATGTGTTAAAAGTGGAGGAACAAGGAGAAAAGGTAGAATAATTGGAGAGGAAGGATGGAGTGAAAAAGATTTTGAGCGATCGGGTCCTGAACATGTAGCAGGGTGAAATGTGTTCACGGGATAGAATGAATTGGAACGGTATAGTGGACTGGGGTCGACGTGCTGTCAGTGGACTAAACTAGCGTATGTGTAGAGTCTAAGGTAAACCATGGAAAGGTTTGTTTGGCCTGGATGTGGATAGGGAGCTGCAGTCTCGGTGCATTACACATGACAGTAACAGAATGGATGTAAACGGATGCGCCCTTTCTAATTCTGTTCCTGGCGCAACCTCACTAACGCAGAAAACGAATATCGAGCATAAAAACATATATTTTGATCCTGGTAAAGATAGAAATGACTATGATATGATGATAATAACGACTATGATATCAGTAATGATTATAAACAAATCAAGTAAGAACTACAGACGCTGAAAACAGACACTAAACAGGTGACCTTGCTTATGACTCACCCGGATCAACGAAAGATACAAAACACGTAGTAGCGTGAGGAGACCTTGGTACACAGAGGGGCAAGAGTACACTCCTGCCTGACGCTAGTGTACACTAAGCCTCACTGCCAGACGCATGAATGATAATATGAACATGAAATAAGTAGCGTGACGCAAAGACCGTGAGCATGACAACATATGAACATTCATTTACTTTCACATGAACCGCATAGACACACTCACACACGCACATAAAAGCAAGAACACTCACTCTAACCACACTCATATAACAAGCACATACTTCAGCCACAGCCCTGCCTCAGCCTAACACACACACACACACACACACACACACACACACACACACACAGGTACAACACTGACATGCAGTCTGTTTGAGTGTATCGATTTTACAAAAAAGAAGCAGCACGCGACATTCATGAGAAACTGGAAGTAATGAGAAAAGAAACACACACACACACACACACACACACACACACACACACACACATTACTGAACATATGTTACCCTTGGTCCACTAGAGACGGAGACTCTCAAAGATAACTGAACTTGTTCATTCTCCAGTTTACGCTCTGTCCACTGACTCCACTACCCATGTCTCAACACAGCCGCCCACTTTCACTACACAGTGACAGACAACTGGACGTAGGATAGATACAGAGACAATATGTTCACGTAAAGCAAAGGCCAAATGATTAGAGCCTGGAAGTAGGACACCAATGGAATAGTACGAGCACCAAGAGAGGAATTACCTTCACCTGCTCAGAGAGGAAGACGAAGAAAATGACTCCGAGAGCGAGAGGATGTGTAACCTGATCTCAGTCATCCAAGCCCTCCTCCAAGAACCCTCTACTTCTTCCTACAAATCTCATTCTCTCTTCATCCTCCAAACATTCTCTCTTCATCCTCCAACCAGATCACCGCATAGAGTCAGTCTCACAAGAGTGGGTTGTCTGCTTTTCTCTACTAACATATGTCACTAGAGCAGGTTGACCACTACATCAGCGCCCTACAACTCCCTTCAATTATGGGAATATTTTCCTGCCAGGAACATACTCTCATTGTTCTAGATTACAGTCATCAAGAAGAATAATGGTAATAACGGACCTGTAACTTAGCAACGGATGGTACAACTCTAAGATCTGATAGTCACTCTTGTGATAAAAGTAAAAAAAAAACAGTGGTCCAGTGGTGGTCAAGTGTTGGTCCAGTGGTGGTAAACTAACTTCTACAGGTACAGCCAGTGGAAGTGGTCATACAGGTGAAAATACAGCTACAGAATTTAATGGGGATACAGTTATGATTACCAGTGGAAGTCCTTCACCAGTTAGGGACACAGCCACACTTGGGTCGGGGTCCTCCAACATCTGGAGATAATTGAAGATACAGCTGGAAAAGCCGACGAGGGGTTTGTAACAGCTGCACCTGGAACTATGCTTTCCAGAGGTGAAGCTATGAGAGCCAGTGAAGACCCTCTTCCAGCTTAAGACACAGTTATGAGTCGGTTGAAGTCGTCACATCAGCGGAGGTGTACTTTTTTGAGTCATGGGAAGTCCTCTGGCAGGTCATGGTGCCGGTATGAGTACTGGCAGAGTTGCTCACCTGGACATAGTTGATCTTGAGGATCCAGTCATCTGAGTCTTCCTCGTGCAGGGCCCGGAACCTCTGGTCTGACGTGTAGGTATAGCGACCCACCGTCAGCAGGTGGATGTCTCGGTGTCGGATCCACGATACCTGTAGTGAGGAGATGCACAGTTATCGTTAGTGTACGGTACCTGCAGGGAGCTCACTGGTGGCTGCCAGACCTCCATGTAAATTAGTAAAGAATTTCATGTTTCAAGACTGATGTTCACTGGATAAAACTATGCTACTCTCTAGAGGTAAAAAGTATATAACCTTTTCTAGAAGTATGAAGTATACTCTAGATGCAAAATCTATAATCTGATTTATGTGAACTGCATACTATGATCTAAAATGAAATCGTATAATCTACTCCTGTTCAAGAGTAAGCTCGAAAGTAAAACAGAGAATATATACTCGACTCTACTGGTAATACGTAAATCTTTCCGCGCTGACAGTTTACTCTAAAGTTAAAAATGAACATAACCGAAAATAAAGTACATAAGTATACCTTACTATATATATATATATATATATATATATATATATATGTAAAACGTATAATCACCTCAATGTCAAAAACATACTCTCCTTATGAAAAGACCAGACACTAACATACAGACAGAGGTATGTTATACTCAAGTCCTTCACTCCACAGAAATCTTCACAAATCGTACCACTTATAATTCTTCTGCAAGAAAACAATCTTATGCCATCTGTGGCCTGGCACACTGTGTTTCAGCATGATGTGCCAACATTTCCGAGCAATTTTCTCCCAAAGTTGCGGAAAATTGTAAGTCGGCAGAGACATGCATTCATCATTATAACTGTTGTAACTTGTTACGTGTGTTATCTTCTGATGTATCAACTTCCGCCTCTTGCTGCTATTGACATCATTATTGTGGTAGTTCTCAGAGTCATCATATCTCTTGATAACCGTACTGCGATTCCAATCAATAACAGTTAACCTGAAAAGATGAAAAAAGCCAGCTCCTCACACCCACCCACTGCAGTTATTTTCTTGTTCTAATTTTACTGCCATAATTTGTTTCTTGGTGTCATTTGCACTGTATTCACTGCTGGCAGTGGACACACAAAAATAATGATCCACTTAAACTCTGTGTAATAGTCTTTTAAACTTCCGCTCTTTGACTTTGCCTTTGATGTTTGTTATGTTGTGTTTTAATCGTTGAATCGTATTGCAGAATAGCTTCCATCAGCTAATTACTTCCACCAACTTAGTACTTCTACTTGATAATTTCTTCTACTGTCTTTCGACGACGACCAGCACGTTCCTTCCCCCAGTTTACCACTTCGACCAATTTATTTCTTCCACCAGCGTAGTTCTTCTACCAGACTTTTAATTCCCACAAGCTTATTACTTCCACTAGTTTATGACTTCCAACAGCTTATAGCTTTCACCACCTCATTGATTCCACAGCTTTTTTTTTTCCACCAGTTTACTACTTTTATAACAACCTTCCTACTCCCACCAGCTTATTACTTACACCAACTTGTTAGCCCCACCAGCATGCTGCCTCATACAACCAATCATTTTCACCAGCTTATTAATTCTATCGACTAATCACCTCATCCAGCTTGCTTTTTCAGTCAGTTTCCTGTACCCGACAATTTACAACCTCCACCAGCTTATTGTTACCATCAGCTTATATCCTCCACCAGCTTGCCACCTAAGCATTACTTCCTCCACCTTGTTATCTCCACCAGCATACTAAATCCACTGTCTTATTACCTCTATCAGCTTATCGTAAACAACTTCTTTCGTTTCTTCTCAAATTTCAGAGTTTTAGTGGTATCACAGATGAAAACACAGAGTGTATACGCTATGTTTAAGGTCCTCAAATCAAAAAATTTTAAAGTATTATTGTTAAATGTTCAGGTAATAAAATATCTCTCTCTCTCTCTCTCTCTCTCTCTCTATATATATATATATATATATATATATATATATATATATATATATATATATATATATATATATATATATATGCTGTAGTCAGATTTTGCGTTTAATTTGTTTTGCGTCATCCAGTAATATTGTTTCTCTGCTCGAAAAAAGAAATAATCCTGGTAAAAATTTAAGCCAAACTGAATAATATTGTTCCATTTGGCTTAGATTTTACCAAAGCATATTTCCTTTTTTTCCCCAGGCAGAGAAACAAAACTAATTAGTGTCAGATTTTAATGTCAGTGTCCACACTTGGTGAAGAAAATTTTCCTTACGCATATGTTCCGAGTGATTACAGGATCCTTTACACGCGTCTGTGTCCAGGTGAACAGCTGCTTCCATGAGATAAGGAACAGTAGGAAGTGTTAAGGAAGATTTTTTTCTTCTTTCTTGAAAGACCGAACGTAACTTCTATATGCTCACTTGCTCAGGCGGAACCACGACGAAAGATACAAAAGAAAAAACAATTGTAAATACGTTTGAAATGAATTTGGGTTATGTTCGATAACTGTAGGCAACACAAGCACCGGCAGTGGATGGCTGGCATCCCCCAGCACACAGAGCGTATTGTGTCGGCCTACATCCGGTCAGCCAGACCGACGGTATGGGCGGCT
Source organism: Panulirus ornatus (assembly GCF_036320965.1). Classification (NCBI taxonomy): domain Eukaryota; kingdom Metazoa; phylum Arthropoda; class Malacostraca; order Decapoda; family Palinuridae; genus Panulirus; species Panulirus ornatus. The sequence continues at coordinate 10,581,180 of NC_092257.1, forward strand.
GGCGGAGAGAACCAGGTACTCCCCTTCACTCGGGCCCTGGTACTCGTCCCTGCTGTCATCTATCCATAAATGATCCGGGACATGAATAACACAACGACAGCCACAGTGGAACTCGCCAGTAGGGGTATTGACTTACCCACTCCCACTAGGGTGGGATCCAGTGGTGGTCTGTGTCCGCCAAACATAGACAAAATTGTCCTCTCCATCTATAGGTTGACATGCTATGACAGCTATTGCTCGGTGTGTCATTACTACGAGGAGAGAGATTTACTATTGTGGATACCAATCATCAAGCCTTGTGTGTGAGTGTATGTGTGTGTATGTGTGTGTATGTGTGTGTTTGCGTATTATCTATTTTTACTAGACAACTTCACATACGCGCACACACACACACACACACACACACACACACACACACACACACACACACACACACATAAATCGTTCAGATTATGTTAGAAATTAAACCAGTAACTTGCTGGAAAAGCAACTTTATAATCTCAATGCAGTCATTTAATCTTGGACGCAGCATCATTGCCTGTCCTTCTTCATAAAAGACCACGAGGTTATAAGATATCTATTAGTATCTCTACTGGTCATGAAAGAACAAAGACCTAGTGTGTTTTCCTGTTAGCACAGCCCTCAGTGACATGATCTACACAGTGCAATTAAGGCCAGATGTATTGGCCTCGCGTCAGAGATTAGTGGTCAATATATCTGGTCTTTATTGACCATAATTACAACGCAGCACCTATCATGTGTCCCTTGAATTATTCTTGCGACATATACAAATTAGATATTCTCTCTCTCTCTCTCTCTCTCTCTCTCTCTCTCTCTCTCTCTCTCTCTCTCTCTCTCTCTCTCTCTCTCTCTCTCTCTCTCTCTCTCTCTCTCTCTCTCTCTCTCTCTCTCTCTCTCTCTCTCTCTCTCTCTCTCTCTCTCTCTCTCTCTCTCTCTCTCTCTCTCTCTCTCTCTCAGGTCACTGTGTCACTCACTATAACATACTTTAATCAGGTCTCCAGTTTTAATGTTCAATCAGCTCGTCCATACCCGAGGTGTACCATCATGTATTCTGCAGCGACACAGGTTTATCGGTGTCTCTGAGTTACACCTCCAGGCAACTGACCACAGGAGAGTCACTTCCTTGTTGTTGTGTAATATCCAGAATTTTAGATCCGTATGACACACATCGGTCATCACTACCTTCATTGTTTACATATCACGTTGATACACAGACCACATCAAACTTGCAGACTATCGTACTGATAGACTTCATGTGTCTCTCTCATATTTCGTCATACAGCAACTCACTGGAGGCATCCCATACAAGAAAATGTCAGTGAAGTTGAGGAATGTCCCACATCTTGTTCAGTGTTACGAAGAAACAAGAGTTCCCTACAGTACCTTGACTTTCTTAATATAAGAAAAAATTTAAAGGCTTTTTCTTACAGCATGGCTGAAACGTGTAGCCTTCCTGAGGAAGCAAATACATTTCAAGTATGTATTATATAAATCCAACGATGTTTGACTCAAAAATTCTAGAATCACGTCAACCTCAATTACAATGTCTCAAAAGATGTTTTATTTTTCTTTCTCAAAACTTTAATCATCAAACATCTTTTTCTTTTTCTTTGAAACTTTCAAGTTTTCTTCTTTTCCTCAGAGCAAAGTAGGTTTTGCCAGTCCAGTTACTCTTCCTAACACCTTGGTCGCCCTCACGATACCTTTAACCTGATTACATTGAAAGAATTTACTTTATCTGGCGTCCATGATTCTTGGAGGCGAGAGTGATCTAACTTGGAAAAAGCCAGACCAGTACCAGTAGTAGCAACAATCGTTATAGTACCTGTTCTTGATCTAGTCACCATGGAAGGAAAACCAGCATTTATAATGATGGAGGAATCGTAAAAAGAATACAAACAGCTCTGTAGGGTAATAAAGGACAGAGTATAATAAGGAAATCCTCTCAGTGAGGGTGCTGAGAGTGAGAGGTTCACTAGTGTTCGAACCCTTGAAGCGTCCATGACTCACTCGAGCCAGTCATGGCGTGCGCGGGTAATCGCCTTGGATCTGTCACGACAGCTCGTATCATCTTCTAATATGTTCCATTTTTCTCCCCAGTAAGAAGTATAAATGATAAAAACAAATGTGCTCTGCTAGTGTATCAAAGTCTCTAGTTATTTTTCATGCATATTGGGAACAAGACTATTTCATCCTATACATAACTTAGATCATACTGGTTTTGTTTTCTATATTTCTAGCACGCCAATTGGATTTCCATACATTCATCAGCCAGTAGTGTGGGAAATTAAGAGACTCAAACAGCTTAAACAAACAGACTCCTTCTTGTCTCTGTTGTAATCACCTTCCGATAAAAAAGCAGTTCACTTGATCAGGAAACACCTCTGCCACACACACTCCACTTACCGGACTACCTCAGCTTCATCAACCCCTAAGCCTGTACAAAACTCTGCATTCACCAAGAGGTGATGCAGTCTCAAGGTAAAGAGCTCCACTTAATCCAATAACTTAACTGTAACACTCAACAAGCAGTTTCCTCTGACCTGTAAAAACCATCGTATTCTATCATCATTCATGTTTCGTAATACAGAAGTCAACAACCCTACAGTCTCTGGGTGAGTTAGGACCCAGTGTCATCAACATTATCTTCAGGCTGCTGTGTTGAAGGTTCGTATATCATCAAGCTTACGTTATATAATGCAAGTTCCATAGGCTAGTTTCCTGCACTTTGTCGACCACATCCTCACAAACACAAGACATCTATGCTTTTAACCTTCTTAAAAGATTTTGACTTTGACAACAAAAGTATCTTCATCATGATAAGGTTCAGGTATTGACTACTTCTGGATCACAACAAGGAAAGATGTTTTAACATTAGTATTAATGTTCAAGTGAAGTGAATCTATGTTGTTCAATCAGTCAGTCATATCATTTTGTTTCTATACTCAGGGTCAGCGAACTTAACTTTTTCTTCTCAAATTCCTCTTGCTTCTCACTCTACAACGACTCAAACATCTCCGTCATATTCCCATTTTGCCCCATCTCTCTGTATCGCCCTGTATGCAGCCCCAGGTCTCATCGCACGCTACAGTGAACTCCTCTGCCTTTCCTACGATGTTACTGACATCCACTACACTCCTAATGTCGCCATTCCATTTTCTTTCCCTCGGCGATGTTCTCAGCATCCATCACAACATTCTCATTTCTGTTCCCTTATGTATATTTTCGTCCTCTCTCAGCACTGTCCAATTTCCAGCCGCGCACAGAACCACACATCTCGCCTCTCTTCTCCTGCGTCTCTCTCTCTCTCTCTCTCTCTCTCTCTCTCTCTCTCTCTCTCTCTCTCTCTCTCTCTCTCTCTCTCTCTCTCTCTCTCTCTCTCTCTCTCTCTCTCTCTCTCTCTAACCATCGTCTTGTCGCAACTGATCCCAGAAATTTCTTCCCATTTACTTTATCAGCCTTCTTCACCCAACAGTGAACCTAAATACTTAAGCTCTTATATTTTCTTTCGTTTCGTCTCCTATCAATCGTTGTGAGCACTTTCTTCATTTCTTTTTTGTTTGCATGAGCAGTTTTTCATCCAGTAAAATCTGCATTTTTCTGCCACATCCTACACGTGTTTTGTAGTTCCTCCTTTGCTGCGCCGCTACCATGATCCGCACCTCCCCACCACCAGCGTTCGACCTCCCCTCAACACCTCACACATGACCACAAACAATACTTGCAGCTAAATCTAAGTCCAAACTCATTATTACCTCTCACATTTTTCAGACCCTTTGTGCTGTTATCACCAGGAGTTTGGGCCCCTCACACGTTGCCATTTCGAATTTACGATCTTCTCTGGCCTTTTCTATTGTCTGTAAAATCAGTTAACCTTTTATCGAAGTTTTTTAATCAAAAAACTAACTCCAGGTCAATAAAGTCATATATTTGTTTGTCTTTTTTTTGTCCAACAATCAACATTACTTATACTGTATCTTTCCCTGATATCTTCATCTCGATTCAATGCCCTGGAATCCACACCCAACGACCCTGACCACTATACCACGGAAGCTGCTAATGATGGATGGCATAATACTCTTTCTCGATGACCTGATGAAAGGAATATAACAGATTAATTGGCTATGTTAATTCAGTATCACTCAAGGGATAAAAATGCGTTACGAGGGATACAGTTATCTTTAGGAGCTATATCCATCCTCTCCACTATATATGACGTAGGTTCCAGCTGATATAACATGTTGAACGAGGATCTATATTTTCGGTTTGACAACATTTGACTCTACATGATGCCAGAAAAAGCGATTTTCATTTGCAAGAGTCGGGAGTGATCGGCTTACATTAAGATAATTATAGTTCCAATGTGAGTAGTCAATCATGGTTTATACTGGACTCTCCCAGCGAGATTGGCAATGGCAGTTTGATCGACATATGCAAATCGCATGACATATTTACCAAAGAGAAATAACTGTGCTTGAACATAAAGCACATATCTATGTATGTGAATTTAGCTATTTTTTTTCTCGTGTGTATAGTACGGGGAACGAGTTCTTTTGAGCTTTTAGTGTTGTCAAATACATCAAAAGATTGAGAGCCATTAGTTGTATTCCTCTTGCACGTCCCAGGAAGATATACCTCACCCTTCCCAAGTAACTAATACCTTCAAAAGTCTTATTAAATCATTCCCGCGCGGACGCACCAAAACTCGCTTGTAAAGCTACTTACTGTCTTGTTGGCGATGTTGTGGACGCGACAGTTGAGGATAGCTGTTTTGTCTGCCAAGGCCGTGACGTCTGTCGAGTGACTTGGGTCAAGCTGGGGTGGCAGTGGTGGGGGTAGAGTCGGCGAGTGTACATCCATGTGTGGTCCGTGGCCCCCCCGGATGTGACAGTGACCTTAGAAGACAAAGAAAACGAAAACATTAATGATGACTGATGGAGCAAAATGCCAGGATGAAGGTAATAATGATTTATACATTTCTTAATGAGCACTAGACTTGAACCCTAAAGGAAGCCAGCAGCCGTCTTACATGGTCGTGAAAATACACACAATTGATTCCCCCACTCAGAGGGGATCTAGGACACGAGGAAGGATGAAGATAATGAACTAATTCGATAAGTACTTTGGTGTGTGGATGAAAATTGAAGGTGCATTTAATTAGAACGATCCTGGCCCTGTCATTGCTGACTATCTTTGTGTCGAGGTCCTCAGAGGTGTACCACAGCACAGCGTTTGATTAAAGACCTTTGTTGAAGGTGTTGGGGTTTGCTGGACACTGATATTGATTCTCAAGGATTGGAATGAGAAGGTTACATTGCTTACCTCAGTGACACTGATCTGACCACCAGTATCTAACACCTTTCGTGCCGGCACCAGACAGTGACAGGTATAACCTGTCTGCATCATGTAGATGCTGATGAATATCGCATATAACCTGAAAGACGCAGCAACAGAACATCAGAGTCCCACAAACAGCAAGTCAGCCAAACATTTTTCTCCCTAACGTCACCTCAAGGTGCCAGTCACCAGCACCCTCAGTGGTGCCTCTCCCAGGTAAGCAAGATTCCTCCCAGCCCAAGGATATCGTAAACCCCGGTCGGGTCGCACCCTCTCTGTTGACCAAGGAAATACTTAAGGCCACTCAAGCCCTCAGGGCTCTCAGATCCTGTCCTAAGGTCGGAAGAAATAAGATCTGAGCAAGTTCTTTTGTCCATGGAAACGTAAGACAATCTCAACAACAACTTAATATCGTTGGATTCAACGCGTATAGACTACCAGGCGATTATATAGTTATTTTGCGTATATATATATATATATATATATATATATATATATATATATATATATGAAACATTTTCAATATATATATATATATATATATATATATATATTCTTTTTTTTTCTTTTTTTTTTGCTTTGTCGCTGTCTCCCGCGTTTGCGAGGTAGCGCAAGGAAACAGACCAAAGAAATGGCCCAACCTACCCCAACATTCACTCTTTTTTTCTGAAAACCCATACAAATCTTCACCTTAGCCTCCACAAGATAATGATCAGACATCCCTCCAGTTGCACCTCTCAGCACATTAACATCCAAAAGTCTCTCTTTCGCGCGCCTGTCAATTAACACGTAATCCAATAACGCTCTCTGGCCATCTCTCCTACTTACATAAGTATACTTATGTATATCTCGCTTTTTAAACCAGGTATTCCCAATCATCAGTCCTTTTTCAGCACATAAATCTACAAGCTCTTCACCATTTCCATTTACAACATTGAACACTCCATGTATACCAATTATTCCCTCAACTGCCACATTACTCACCTTTGCATTCAAATCACCCATCACTATAACCCGGTCTCGTGCATCAAAACCACTAACACACTCATTCAGCTGCTCCCAAAACACTTGCCTCTCATGATCTTTCTTCTCATGCCCAGGTGCATATACACCAATAATCACCCATCTCTCTCCATCAACTTTCAGTTTTACCCATATTAATCGAGAATTTACTTTCTTACATTCTATCACGTACTCCCACAACTCCTATTTCAGGAGTACTGCTACTCCTCCCCTTGCTCTTGTCCTCTCACTAACCCCTGACTTTACTCCCAAGACACTCCCAAACCACTCTTCCCCTTCACCCTTGAGCTTCGTTTCACTCAGAGCCAAAACATCCAGGTTCCTTTCCTCAAACATACTACCTATCTCTCCTTTTTTCACATCTTGGTTACATCCACACATATTTAGGCACCCCAATCTGAGCCATCGAGGAGTATGAGCACTCCCCGCGTGACTCCTTCTTCTGTTTCCCATTTTAGAAAGTTAAAAAAATACAAGGAGGGGAGGATTTCTGGCCCCCCACTCCCGTCCCCTCTAGTCGCTTTCTACGACACGCGAGAAATGCGTGGGAAGTATTCTTTCACCCCTATCCCCAGGGATAATATACATATATGTATATACACGTACACACACATACACACACACACGCACATATACACACACACACACATACATATATATACATATGAAAAATGTAAGAAACAATTTAGAAAACTGAAACTTCTAACTTGAAATGAAAAGAAAAAAAATGAATGTCACATAATGGTTCAACCTCTGGCTATGGAAAGAGGAAATGTTTAATTTATTTACACAAAAGTCAATAGTAGTTCTCATCAATTTAACCACTATATCAATAAGCTTCAATGTCTAAGCTACATTTTTTTCCAATTTCACTATTTTCTTGTCAAAGCACCATGTATGAAAACTATCACTCCAGTAACACAACTATAAACATTTACTTCCCCTTTAAAAAAGTTCTGGGGAAGTCTGTCTCGATACACTGCGGGACACTACCACCTGACGAGGTTTGTGTTGCAATGGGTTTTGATTCACAAACGTAGTAGCATCACTGGTGGCCAAGGTAGTTCCGTTGGCGAAGAGGAGCTCATGAAACATGTCGGAAAGCATGCTACTGCAGGCAGGAGTGAAGGCTGATGCAAACTTCAGATGGCAAAGAAACTTCTCCCGGAGATACACGATGTCCTTGACCGTCTCCCACGTACGGCACGCCTACAAATCGGTTCATCACAGTGCTGAGGGAGGTGGCCAGGTTGGCGGTGGTGGTATGGCAACGCTTCGTAGGCGGCGGCGAAGGTGGTGGTGGTAACGGAGGGAGATGATGACTAGCAAGGGTTTCCTGAAAGCGACGACGTCGGCTGCAGTAAAGGGTCACAGAGGCAGCAGGTGGCGGTGGTGAGAGGACCCGGGTGGCTGACGTGGTTATGGTAACCTCAGTGATGCCTGTGTTGGTGTGTCTTCATGTAGGCGAAGATGAGACGTGGTGTGACCACGCGAAGATAGGACCTGGTGTGTCCACTTCTCTGTATGTCTTTATTGGATCACCTTTTCCGCTGTTTTCTGTTATAGCACAAGTCACTAGCAGTGGAGAATGGTGTAATGCATGGCGAAAATTCTTTCTTTGAATAATGTAGTTATCAAGGTGAATATTTATATGATCATGGTATGGCAACATTTGGATTTTAAATGGGCGCCTCAATACCCTGCCTGACTGGTTGCAGTGACGTCACCAATGTCGTCTCTCTTTTCGTTAAATTTATCAATTGTTTAGCGTCGCTCTGATTGCGATTTTCTAACTAAGAATTTTGTAATTTAACGTTTGATAAATTGTAAAGAAAAAAATCTAAATATCGCATTGTTATTTTTGCAATATTAAGGAAAATGTGAAAAAATGATTTTAAGTAACTGTCTACAGGAATAATATTGAATGACAATATTTAATTAGCATGGTTGAACATCATATTTAAGATTTATGGGTTAAAATTATAAAATTTTACCAATCTGTTAAATACAATCTGTATGTGATACCTTTTTTCACAAGAAACAATATCATTACTCAGGGAAAATAGGTATTTGTTCTTAGAAAGGATAATAATCATGTAAACACGTGATGGCAAGACGTCGAAGTTAAATGGCACCTTACTACGCTGCCTGACGAGCTGCAGTGACGTAACTAATTTTGTTTTCATCCAAAGGACTGTATTAACGACTCTGATATAGAAGTAAGGGTTAAATTGCATAACAGTGATCAATTATCTTCCATTCTATAAGAAAAAATATAACGAAAAATAAGTTTGTGCGAGTTTACATAAGTAGTCCAATCTAATGAAAGAGTTTAAATATCATTTAAATCACTTAGTTTAAATGGAAGCATTTAACTCCAATGAATGAGCTTAAATGACAGATTTAAATCACTTAGTTTAAATGACGGTATTTAACAAAGATGTTAGATGGCAAATTTATGATATTTGTGTGGTAGTACGGGAGTATGAATGAGTTTGACTGGCGTTGTTTACTTGGCGTAGTATATATATATATATTCTTTTTTTTTTCTTTTTTTTATACTTTGTCGCTGTCTCCCGCGTTTGCGAGGTAGCGCATATATATATATATATATATATATATATATATATATATATATATATATATATATATATATTTTTTTTTCTTTTTGCCGCTGTCTCCCGCGTTTGCGAGGTAGCGCAAGGAAACAGGCGAAAGAAATGGCCCAACCCAATCCATTACACATGCCTTGATTCAATCCACTGACAGCACGTCAACCCCGGTATACCACATCGCTCCAATTCACTCTATTCTTTGCCCTCCTTTCACCCTCCTGCATGTTCAGGCCCCGATCACACAAAATCTTTTTCACTCCATCTTTCCACCTCCAATTTGGTCTCCCTCTTCTCCTCGTTCCCTCCACCTCCGACACATATATCCTCTTGGTCAATCTTTCCTCACTCATTCTCTCCATGTGACCAAACCATTTCAAAACACCCTCTTCTGCTCTCTCAACCACGCTCTTTTTATTTCCACACATCTCTCTTACCCTTACGTTACTCACTCGATCAAACCACCTCACACCACACATTGTCCTCAAACATCTCATTTCCAGCACATCCATCCTCCTGCGCACAACTCTATCCATAGTCCACGTCTCGCAACCATACAACATTGTTGGAACCACTATTCCTTCAAACATACCCATTTTTGCTTTCAGAGATAATGTTCTCGACTTCCACACATTCTTCAAGGCTCCCAGAATTTTCGCCCCCTCCCCCACCCTATGATCCACTTCCGCTTCCATGGTTCCATCCGCCGCCAGATCCACTCCCAGATATCTAAAACACTTCACTTCCTCCAGTTTTTCTCCATTCAAACTCACCTCCCAATTGACTTGACCCTCAACCCTACTGTACCTAATAACCTTGCTCTTATTCACATTTACTCTTAACTTTCTTCTTTCACACACTTTACCAAACTCAGTCACCAGCTTCTGCAGTTTCTCACATGAATCAGCCACCAGCGCTGTATCATCAGCGAACAACAACTGACTCACTTCCCAAGCTCTCTCATCCCCAACAGACTTCATACTTGCCCCTCTTTCCAAAACTCTTGCATTCACCTCCCTAACAACCCCATCCATAAACAAATTAAACAACCATGGAGACATCACACACCCCTGCCGCAAACCTACATTCACTGAGAACCAATCACTTTCCTCTCTTCCTACACGTACACATGCCTTACATCCTCGATAAAAACTTTTCACTGCTTCTAACAACTTGCCTCCCACACCATATATTCTTAATACCTTCCACAGAGCATCTCTATCAACTCTATCATATGCCTTCTCCAGATCCATAAATGCTACATACAAATCCATTTGCTTTTCTAAGTATTTCTCACATACATTCTTCAAAGCAAACACCTGATCCACACATCCTCTACCACTTCTGAAACCGCACTGCTCTTCCCCAATCTGATGCTCTGTACATGCCTTCACCCTCTCAATCAATACCCTCCCATATAATTTGCCAGGAATACTCAACAAACTTATATATGTATATATATATATATATATATATATATATATATATATATATATATATATATATATATATATATATATATATATATATATATGTATGTATGTATATGTATGTATATATAGTTCCCAGTGTATTAGTTAGTATTTCCTGTTTTACGTGACTGTCATCTCATGATCCGTCTGCTTCAGCATGTTTTCCTGGCAGTCACCCATCTACGACGTCTGTCAGAGCAGCTTCTCGCTGTCCAAAATGATCTATAAGTTGGTCGTACCGTAAGCTGGAGTTCGATTACTTTCGTTGAAAAACTTAGATAAATCACGATGATGCAGTTGTGACCAGGTGGTGCAGTAACCTATAATGATGACATCTGGCCAGGTCAGACGTACAGCCACAACATGACCTTAGATATCCAGTGTGTGATCGCCTCCATGATGGACGTACGAGTGTGGGTCACTTTAGGATTACAATACACGACAAAAGATACTAAATATGAAGAATATTGTTACTATAACAGATAATTTTACTGCCAGAAAGGAGATATTAAGAACATTCTGATAGAAGTCTTGTGTTTATCCATAAGAACAAAAAATCTTCCAAAAACATGCAGAGTTTCTTCTAGATGAAATGTTGCTCTCAATATTTTTCTTCAACAATGCATAAGCACATATTTTGGTGAACAAGGAGGGACAGGATAGAAAACGAAAATATACTAAGTAATGTGATGAAGGAGGGAAACACCTCCATTGGTGCGTCATGGGAAGCGACTCAAATACAGCAGATTCCCATGGAAGTTATATGAGTGGAGGCCAGATAGCAGAAGGCCCATTGGCATACCCAGGATGCGACGGGGAGAAATATTGATAAGAGGTGCCGGGCAGAGGGGTCAGGCTGGAGCGGAGGGAGAAGAGAGGAAGGGAGAAGATTTATGAAGTTCACCACCATCTGCCCTGCCAACAGGAGGGTGAGAACAGACTTGTAACAAATCCAACTTTATCAAGACTGTGGTCATTCTGCCGATGTCTGCAGCGTTAAAGACTGTAGGAAATCATTTCTTTATGTGAGTCTCTCTTGTGTCTCACCAACAGGCGACCTGTGAGCCTCACAAAAGAAGATAAGAAAATATTTAATGTAACGTAGAGGCGGCAACAACACAACCTGATCTTTATTCCCAACCTTTACTCCAACTTGGCATCCAGACTTCGAGCACGATAAGATGATACTTTAATAAAAACATTGTCTTTACGGACAACCTCAGAGATTACCGGTGGCAGATGTCAGGCGAACTGGATGTAAGATTAAAACTCGAAGATTTTATCTCTAACCGTAGAAAATTTAAGTTTTCTTGGAAACATTACATAGAGTGAAAGAGTCATTATCATCATCATTTTCATCATCATAGTGTATGAATATGTAAGTTTGCTTGTGTGAGTGTATATGTCTGTGATATTCTCCACTTAGGGTTTCCAAGCGTGTGGGACGATATGCGCTGCTGGTTTTGAGAGCCATGTGTGCGGAATTGGCTCCATGTCTGGCTTTGTTGACAATACGAGATACGTGGACAATAGTTCCGCTTATTGCCACAGCATTCTGCTTGTCGCTGAACCCATGTGATTCATGGAACATGAATTATCATATACACCCTCAAGACTATTACCAGGTCACTGTGTTGCTAGATACGTAAACACATAAGCCAGACACAGAAATTAATAGATCGTAAGTTTCTCTCTCTCTCTCTCTCTCTCTCTCTCTCTCTGCGGGAGAGGTGTAGTGCTAACCCGAGGTTAGTGTTTTCGGCTGGATATCAGGCCTGGAGAGGCCAGCATCTATATGAACAGCCAGCCAGCCAACCAGCGCTCTGGGGCGAAGTGCATATAATTCTCATTCTAACACATTTCTATTTCGGCTCAGATTCTTTTCCTCTTTTCTTTGTAATCCTTTGTTCTTTGCCCGTTCATTGTTCATATGACCTCCAGCACGTGATGCTTTTTCGTGTGTGTGTGTGTGTGTGTGTGTGTGTGTGTGTGTGTGTGTGTGTTAGATATTTCAGGGTTTGGAAGACTAGTAACGAGAACCTAGATATTATTTTGCTTGAAGTGGATTTTAAAATAGGTTATGACAACGTTAAGGACTCAGAACAGGAACCTGAGGGAGGAAGTGCAAGAGTTGGGAAAGGTGCAGATGAAGAAAAAAGGGGCAATTTTGAAGACTTAGGAGGATCTTACCCACAGGTTTGGGAGGAGGAGATTTTTAAAGGTGTTAGACATGAACGCCGGCCACACCCTCCAAGGGATGAGAGAGAACTTAACAGAAAAGAGAAATATTTAGTAATCTCAAGACAAAGACAATACATAGTTTTAGAAGACAACTTTGTTACAGAGTTAACAGGAACTTTTGCAGCGATCAGGAAAACTTAAGATGGGAATGTAAATGAGTATGCATGGCTGATATTGTACAGAATATTCCTTGTAAGAAATAGCAAAGATATAGAGTCGCACGTACTTATATATACTGCCTCACAAGATGAGTCTAGAAGAGAGAGATTGTTGATGATAAAGATATCTCCGGTAGATAGTGCCCTGCTCAGAGAATGAAAAGTATATATGTGAAATATAGTTTGTACGTGGAACAAACTCAACGTTTTCTACGAAAGTGTCGGTGCTATGAAATGCCGTCAACGCATACTGATCCTCTACGATGATGGCTTACCTTCAGATGCCACAGTAGCAAGATGGGCCAAAATGTTCAAGTGCAGCCATGACAGTCTTTAGAACGACCCTCGATAAGGATGGCTTCAAGATGCTAATGCTGAGTCAACTGTAGCCAAATTGAGTGTGATCATGGCGGGTCGTCAACTTAGAATCAATGAGGTTAGCATTAGTTGAAATTTGACATGAAAAAACTGTGAACATCATTCACGAACAGCTGGGCATTGCTAAGGTTCCGACAAGATGAGTTTCCAGACACCTCAGCGTTGTGAATCAATACTAAGGAGTTTCCTCAGGTCATGTGGAGCCAGAACTGCATGAAACCAATGAAACCAACTGGTTATAAGGAATGAGACCTTCATCCATCACTGGATCCCAAGTTCCAAACTGTTATCCAAGCAGAGGAAACACTGTACTTCTCCGACCATAAGAAGTTCTGAATGAAGCTCTCGAACGCCGAGATCATGGCTCATTTTCCTACAGTCTGACCACACGTCGCGGTAACGCCACGGTCATACATGCTGGTCTGACTCGCAAGTTGTACGATGGTAACAGGAGAAATAATGGTGTCCATAGATGCCTTTCCGCAACGTGAAACTGCGCTGGTCACAGGACCTCAATAACATAAGATGGCTTTCATGCTGATCATGTAAGGAATGGGAGTAAGAGAGACGTGTGTTTGCAATCTGACTGACACAGCCAAGAAGGTATACTGGAATGGTTTAGACGTAAGGAGAGAATGAATGAAGGACTACGAGAATATATTTCTTAGAAGCGGAGGGAGCAAGACGGAAAGCGGGAGACCATGAGAGAGATGGAGGAATGGAATGAAAGAAGCATCCAGTTTTCGAGATCTGAATATGTAGGAGAGTGACAGGAATGTATGAGATAGACCAAGCTGGAGCGGTGTGGTACACAGAGGGTGACATGCACTCAATGGGCAGAAGCAGGGCGTATGAAGTGTAACATGACACGTGCGGGTCTTGGCAGTAGATGAAGGGATCTGAACCGACGTATTACGGAAAGGAAGAGAATCTTCTGCTTTGCTGTCCTTTTCCCGACCATTTTGTAAGCCTTTCGTGTAGGAACTGATTATATATATATATATATATATATATATATATATATATATATATATATATATATATATATATATATATATATATATATATATATATATATATATATATATATATGTATATATACATATCTGCAAATGTGCGTTTTTGTGTGTGCATATATACAGAGTGTATAATTGATCCACCTTTGCAGCATCAAGGATTTCCATGAGTTTTTAGTGCATTGGCACATAGACCGAAAGGGGAAAACATCAAGCACAGACAGAAAGACAGACAGATAGATGGACAGATGGAGAGAACGCAGCAAGGTATTCTGAGTCTGTTGGTGACGAGAGGAAGCCCGTAACTAATCTAGCCTGATGGGGTTAATGCCTGAAGGGGATCCAGGAGTATTACAAGGCCCTGTCGAGCGTGAAACTCTGTCCAAGATCTAATTCCGTCCACACTCAGGTACTGCACTATTTTCCCTGCAGTGTGATAATCTAGCAATCTTGGTGGAAACTTCAGCAGGAAAGTTAGTGAAGTTGGTTCCTAGGTGTCGAGCGTCAGATATCCTTTATTTAGTATAAGTGTAGCTTGGCGTACATTTGTGCTGTGCTGCTTTCAGTTGGAGTTCATTTGTTCATGTTAGTATCCTTATGAAACATGATTTTCACTGTTATTGTTCATTTATATAAGATACAGCTGTGTTCATCAGTTATATTACTTTCAGCTACGTTCATGATTCAGTTTAAATGTGGTCAGGGGAAGCCATGATAAGAGGGTTGTGGTTCTGGCACGCTATACATGACAACTGAAGAGTGGATATGAGCGAATAAGACCGTTCTTGGTCTGTTCCCGGTGCTACCTCGCTGCGCGGGAAACTGGGAGCAAGTATGAAAGAAATAGTTATCTTAATATCTTACCGAGAGAGCAGCAAGTCGTCCTCTTCCTGCAATCGTCTGTGATTCAGTGAGCAATAAAGAGTTTAAACCTAATATGGGGGGTACTGAGTGATGCTCCCACCTTCCTATTCAAAGTTTCCCCTCTCTGTTGACTCCTTTGGTGCTCAGGGCGTTACGCTAGAGGAGGCGATAGGAGATCTCTGGCGAGGGGAAGTGCGGGCTTTGTGGTGAGGGAAACTGAGGAGTTTGTTGTCCGAGAAAGGGAGGAGTTTATTTGTAAGGTGAGATTGAGAATTTTGATAACAAAAAATCGAATAATAGAAGCTATGGAAGTCTTAAGGATGAGGAGAAAAGAGAGAAGAAAATATTTTCAGATCGCCAGACAAAGATTCCACACAAAAGCACTCACTTCAGCGAAACAGGTTGACCAACGCCTTAGCTGTGATGGTCCAATAAATAGATGCCTGGAAGTCTAACTTTTCAGACACATGTTATTCCACAGTGATATCCTCTTTAAGTGTCATATTATGTTAAAACAAACTCACTGTCTCACCAAACTCTATGTACGGTTGGCACTGGCTAAGATGATATTCACAAAGGCTGATATTCACCGTTTGGTTGGATTTACTTCATGACTATTATCTAATTTTCAAGGATATCAATATACCAAATATTACACGAACTGCTCTTTCCACGAGGGTTGACAGTCTGCCACTAACCTGAATGACCTCATTTGTTCTTACTTATTATGGAATTATAGAGCTGTTGTGGGTCGTGGAGTGGCCCCAGGCAATAGCTGAGGGTGATCCAGGCTGCATTAATTATGCACGCTGGCTAATGTTCGCTTCATTATCCTCTAAAAAGACGCAATAGAGAGTTTCACCAGAATGGAAAGTCCATTTTCTAAAACAGAAAAATAAAGACATTTCCATCTGATCTGGAAAAATCCTTTGTGAAAAATCGTCTTCATTTTCTTACTATTTTACCAAACTATCTACCACTTGTCTTGTACCACGATATTCAACATAGATATCGTCTGAATATTCTTGTTTTTCTGTTATCAATATCATAATGTTTCAGGAAAATCAGGAATGACATTAACACTACTGGACGTCATCACCGTTACATCACTCGCGAGTGACCTCAGCACAAGTAGCAGGAGTGTAACATGGCTCTACTACACCCTCTGAGGCTCTTATGTATCCCCTGGGCACGTTATTCATGTATCCGCTGGTCACGTTATTCATGTATTCCCTGGTCACGTTATTCATGTATTCCCTGGTCACGTTATTCATGTATCCGCTGGTCACGTTATTCATGTATCCGTTGGTCACGTTATTCATGTATTCCCTGGTCACGTTATTCATGTATCCGCTGGTCACGTTATTCATGTATCCGCTGGTCACGTTATTCATGTATTCCCTGGTCACGTTATTCATGTATTCCCTGGTCACGTTATTCATGTATCCGCTGGTCACGTTATTCATGTATCCGTTGGTCACGTTATTCATGTATTCGTTGGTCACGTTATTCATGTGTCCGCTGGTCACTTTATTCATGTATTCGTTGGTCACGTTATTCATGTGTCCGCTGGTCACTTTATTCATGTATTCGTTGGTCACGTTATTCATGTATC
The DNA here is from genome assembly GCF_036320965.1 of Panulirus ornatus. Lineage (NCBI taxonomy): Eukaryota > Metazoa > Arthropoda > Malacostraca > Decapoda > Palinuridae > Panulirus > Panulirus ornatus. The sequence goes on from NC_092257.1 coordinate 10,597,917, forward strand.
CGCTGGTCACGTTATTCATGTATCCGCTGGTCACGTTATTCATGTATTCGTTGGTCACGTTATTCATGTGTCCGCTGGTCACTTTATTCATGTATTCGTTGGTCACGTTATTCATGTATCCGCTGGTCACGTTATTCATGTATTCCCTGGTCACGTTATTCATGTATCCCCTGGTCACGTTATTCATGTATTCCCTGGTCACGTTATTCATGTATTCCCTGGTCACGTTATTCATGTATTCCCTGGTCACGTTATTCATGTATCCCCTGGTCACGTTATTCATGTATCCGCTGGTCACGTTATTCATGTATTCCCTGGTCACGTTATTCATGTATCCGTTGGTCACGTTATTCATGTATCCGCTGGTCACTTTATTCATGTATCCGTTGGTCACGTTATTCATGTGTCCGCTGGTCACGTTATTCATGTATCCCCTGGTCACGTTATTCATGTATCCGCTGGTCACGTTATTCATGTATTCCCTGGTCACGTTATTCATGTGTCCGTTGGTCACGTTATTCATGTATCCCCTGGTCACGTTATTCATGTATTCCCTGGTCACGTTATTCATGTATTCCCTGGTCACGTTATTCATGTATCCGCTGGTCACGTTATTCATGTATCCCCTGGTCACGTTATTCATGTATCCGTTGGTCACGTTATTCATGTATCCGCTGGTCACTTTATTCATGTATCCGTTGGTCACGTTATTCATGTGTCCGCTGGTCACTTTATTCATGTATTCGTTGGTCACGTTATTCATGTGTCCGCTGGTCACTTTATTCATGTATTCGTTGGTCACGTTATTCATGTGTCCGCTGGTCACTTTATTCATGTATTCGTTGGTCACGTTATTCATGTGTCCGCTGGTCACTTTATTCATGTATTCGTTGGTCACGTTATTCATGTGTCCGTTGGTCACGTTATTCATGTATTCGTTGGTCACGTTATTCATGTGTCCGCTGGTCACTTTATTCATGTATTCGTTGGTCACGTTATTCATGTATCCGCTGGTCACGTTATTCATGTATTCGTTGGTCACGTTATTCATGTATCCGCTAGTCACGTTATTCTTGTATCCGCTGGTCACGTTATTCATGTATCGTTGGTCACGTTATTCATGTATCGAACGTTGAGTGTAACCTACGAATACTGACTGATTACTATCTGTGATTACAAGTTGTATTCACTACGTCCTTGTGGCGAGAAAGTTTTACTTTTGTGTCGCCTCGTCTCTTAACCTATTGGATATGTGCCATGTATGTACTCCGATGTGTATTTTACACACACACACACACACACACACACGCACACACACACACACTCACACACACTAACGTAAGCCAGATGCGTGTCTGTCTTTCTGTATTTCAAATCACACGTCACAGCGTCAACACAGAGAAAGATATGAACACATGGGTCCAATACATCATCTACTACACCATTATACAGTGCATCAGATCAGAACAACATCTGAACTTCTTCTGTATGTCTGTTGGGTCGGTCAACTTGAACTAGAAAATGAAACAAGAGGGTAAATTACCGGTCAGTGTTTATACTGCAACAATTTAGCGGAGTTCAGTATGACGGGTACCAAAAGCAGGATGAGTGTGCATCTGGTGTGGTGCATCTGACTTGATAGAAGGAAAACTCCAGTTCATCTTCACCCTTCAGAGTCTCACTTTGAAATCTAGCATTTATCTTCAACAGAGTTTGCTGCAAGAGCAAGTCTCCTGATCGTCTTTTTTCCTTTTTTTTTTCAATCGCTGAAAGTTTGACAAAGATGAGGGATGAACTCATGTCTCAAGTCCTCAAAATTTACGTGTGATATCTTGAATAATTTGTAAAGGTCATATTGAGTTCTTAGTCTTTCTAATAATCAGGCTTTCTTTTGTTCTGTAATATACAAATGAATAATTTGTTTACCGTTGTTATTCTGAATAACGTACACAGGATGAGTTCCTTGTTTGTTTATCCTAAAAATACGTACACTGAAACTTATTCACTTGTTTGTAAACAAAGCACTTCATTCTCAGGCCAAGGCACACCGTGTGACACAATAGCATGGACTGCAGCAGCAGCAGCAGCAGCAGCAGCAGTAGCTGTGGAAACAGTCGTAACCAAGTAATGTCGGGTCCCAGCTGTTGTCAGCACACTCTGGGGTCTGCCGGACGCACAGCAAGACTCGATCCTGTCGATACTGATGCGACACTTTGTCTGTACAAGTACACCACACACACACACACACACACACACACGCACATATATATATATATATATATATATATATATATATATATATATATTTTTTTTTTTTTTTTTTTTTTTTTTTTTTTTTTATACTTTGTCGCTGTCTCCCGCGTTTGCGAGGTAGCGCAAGGAAACAGACGAAAGAAATGGCCCAACCCCCCCCATACACATGTACATACACACGTCCACACACACAAATATACATACCTACACAGCTTTCCATGGTTTACCCCGGACGCTTCACATGCCTTGATTCAATCCACTGACAGCACGTCAACCCCTGTATACCACATCGCTCCAATTCACTCTATTCCTTGCCCTCCTTTCACCCTCCTGCATGTTCAGGCCCCGATCACACAAAATCTTTTTCACTCCATCTTTCCACCTCCAATTTGGTCTCCCTCTTCTCCTCGTTCCCTCCACCTCCGACACATATATCCTCTTGGTCAATCTTTCCTCACTCATTCTCTCCATGTGCCCAAACCATTTTAAAACACCCTCTTCTGCTCTCTCAACCACGCTCTTTTTATTTCCACACATCTCTCTTACCCTTACGTTACTTACTCGATCAAACCACCTCACACCACACATTGTCCTCAAACATCTCATTTCCAGCACATCCATCCTCCTGCGCACAACTCTATCCATAGCCCACGCCTCGCAACCATACAACATTGTTGGAACTACTATTCCTTCAAACATACCCATTTTTGCTTTCCGGGATAATGTTCTCGACTTCCACACATTTTTCAAGGCTCCCAAAATTTTCGCCCCCTCCCCCACCCTATGATCCACTTCCGCTTCCATGGTTCCATCCGCTGACAGATCCACTCCCAGATATCTAAAACACTTCACTTCCTCCAGTTTTTCACCATTCAAACTCACCTCCCAATTGACTTGACCCTCAACCCTACTGTACCTAATAACCTTGCTCTTATTCACATTTACTCTTAACTTTCTTCTTTCACACACTTTACCAAACTCCGTCACCAGCTTCTGCAGTTTCTCACATGAATCCGCCACCAGCGCTGTATCATCAGCGAACAACAACTGACTCACTTCCCAAGCTCTCTCATCCCCAACAGACTTCATACTTGCCCCTCTTTCCAAGACTCTTGCATTTACCTCCCTAACAACCCCATCCATAAACAAATTAAACAACCATGGAGACATCACACACCCCTGCCGCAAACCTACATTCACTGAGAACCAATCACTTTCCTCTCTTCCTACACGTACACATGCCTTACATCCTCGATAAAAACTTTTCACTGCTTCTAACAACTTTCCTCCCACACCATATATTCTTAATACCTTCCACAGAGCATCTCTATCAACTCTATCATATGCCTTCTCCAGATCCATAAATGCTACATACAAATCCATATATATATATATATATATATATATATATATATATATATATAGGCGTAAAAACATGGTACATATGTATGAGGCTAACACACAACTAGTAATCACATAAATAGTACTCACCTCTCTCTCTCTCTCTCTCTCTCTCTCTCTCTCTCTCTCTCTCTCTCTCTCTCTCTCTCTCTCTCTCTCTCTCTCTCTCTCTCTCTCTCTCTCTCTCTCTCTCTCTCTCTCTCTCTCTCTCTCTCTCTCTCTCACACACACACATAAGATAATATAATCTTGTACTTGCAGAGTTATTAAGAACCATCAACTAATCCATGTGCAGTGTGAGGTGCAAAACCTTCCCACCAACAGACCTTTGTGACCTACAGACCTTTGTGACCTACAGACCTTTGTGACCTCCAGACCTTTGTGACCTACAGACCTTTGTGACCTCCAGACCTTTGTGACCTACAGAGGAGTGTGAGATTAGTGAGACTGGTGCGTGAGGGACCACAATCTTCACGAGCGTTACACTACACACACTTCAATGGGTATTTAACACGCACACGAACCCCACAGTGTGAAATTTAGTGAAGGAATTCTAACTTTCTAACAAATTCCAAAGTGATTATAATGTGAATCATTAGCTTGAAGTGAGACTTTTAGTTTCAACCTTTTTCCTAGATAAGTCAACTCAGTTGAGTATGAAACTATAAACCAACTTATCCCCGAGTTATGAATATGAGTCGTCATGACTCCAATATTTCCATATTAAAATATATTCCCCCCAGGCAAGCATGCCTCGCCGGGGAATCTTCACAGTTACAGACTAGTGACGTGTTTAAAAAGGCTGGCTGGACGGTACTTTAAATTCATAGCAGCATACATTATTTGTCCCGTCCCTTGTGTTCCATCAGCCCCTCCTGCCCTACGGGTAATTGGCTCTATGAATCAGATACAGGAAGAAACTTAGCTCTAAGGACCAGATATAGGAACGAAGTTTGGCTCTAAAGACCAAAGAAGAAAGCTTGGCTCTAAGGACCAGATACAGGACTACAAGTTGGCTCTGTGCGGGTGTGTTGTGATGAGACGGGGAGGCAGGCCAACGCTTCGATTGACCGTGTGTGTGTGTGTGTTGGTGTGTGTGTGTGTGTGTGTGAGGTAAGAGGGTTGTGGAACTAGGTCACGGAAAAATGGGAAAGAGAAACAAAGAGAGAAAGACTCTGGAAAAAGAAAAATTATACGCGTGAGTGTATGGCATGTGTTGTCTCACGGATCTCATCTCACTATGGCGCCCACCGTCCATTAGCTCCCTCCCGTCCCACATAACAATTACCCCTCAGTTAAGTGGCTCCTCTATGAGAACTCCTGCCCATAGTCTCAGCCCTCGCTCATCGGTCTACTCTGGGCTCACTCCCCTCCCTTCAACCACTGAGTAAGGTCAATATAAGTCATATTTTCATGGACTTTACTGAGTTAATGACAAAACGAGCGTAGCTAAATAGTGCGTGAATATGTTAGGGACGAGCTAAGGTCACAGCTTCATGTTTGTAGAGGTTGTTGTAGTTTGATGCACGCAACCCATCGACTGGTTCATGACGGTGATGCACGCACGACAAGGCTCTTACGGTCGACGCCCTAAGGTTGCGCAAGTATCGAGGTCATTCACGCCCTCTGGGGCGTAAATTATGGTTGAGTACAAAAAGGGCTGTGGAGCTACCCTAAGGTTGCGCAAGGTATCGAGGTCATTCACGCCCTCTGGTGTGTGAAATATGAGAGCCAACAAGAGAGGCTTTACAGCGACCCAGCGGGGAGTGTAGGTAGGTAGGGTGTGCAGGGCTGCTGACGAGGAGACTTAAGAGAGAAGCAGAGACGATGTTGTCGCAGGAATGAAACAGTTACACTTAGGCTGTACGTAGAGCGAGAACTTTAACTCCAGCAAAAATTACCCGACTCTAGTGAACCTTTATATACAGGGAGGACTTCACTGTATCCTGGGAATTGTATTGATAGTCAATGTGAGGAGACGTAAAGGCTGTTCACATCTGGCAGCTTTTGATCTATATTCTTTCGTCATCTGCCAATGGTTGATCAACATTTGTTAGTGTTTTACCTCAAAGTATGAGTGGTTCATCTACATCTACCAAAAATGATATCTACCTCTTCCAGTGGTTTTATGCCCAGTGATTAATCTGTACCTCTTGTAGTTTATCTATATCTACCGTTGTATCGATACCATCTGAGTCGGGTACCTTGCCCACATCTTCCAATGATTAATGTATGCCAAGTGGTCTATGTATAACGTCCCAAGGTAGCTGTCTGTTTTGGATTGGTTTATTCATACATGTCTGTGGTTTATATCTCACAGTGATCCATCTGTACTTCTCAGTGGTTTAGCTGTACGTCCCAGTGCTTCTTATATACAAGTGGTTTACTTACAGCTTCTCTTGTTTCATATATACAAATGGTTTATGTAAATTCCCAGTAATCTACCTATATCTCCAAGTGGTTCATCTATACAAGTGATTTATGTAAACCTCCTAGTGGTTAAGCTACACCTCCCAGTGGTTTACCTACACTTTCTGGTAGTTTACCTACAGCTTCCAGTAGTTTACCTACATCTCCCTGTGGTCTGCGAATACGGTGCCATTTACTGTGGTCCACCTAGTCACATTGTCACTATACAACTCCGGGAGTGCTGGGCCTGCGCTACTGACCATACTAAAGTTGTGGTGTCATCACAATACGGCCTGGGGTCCCAGCCTCTCTCACCTTCCTCATATATCTGAGAGAGAGAGAGAGAGAGAGAGAGAGAGAGAGAGAGAGAGAGAGAGAGAGAGAGAGAGAGAGAGAGAGAGAGAGAGAGAGAGAGAGAGAGAGAACGCAACTGGATGGAAGTACATGGAAAAAAACAGGTTATATGAGACCTGTTGGTCTATAACTAGATTATCTACTGAAGAGTTCCTATCTCTCTCTTGAGAGAGAAAACACTGGCTGTTGTTCTATCATCCATACCCGACATAAATATCTAGTCCTTTGTTGTAAATGGTTTACCTGCTTGAACATTTGCTACATCGCAGGGCAATTCGTTCCTCTGTTCAATTACTGGGTTAATGAAATAACTCTTTTCCACTTCAGTAATAAATCTTTTCCCTGTAATATTTACTCCGTCATATCTAGTTGCTTGATGTACTTATAGTGGAAAATACCGTCCTGATTGACATTGTTAGTATTCCTTTATATTTTGATAGTCCATAGAAGACCACGCCTAAGTCTTTGTTCTTTTTAAGAGAACCTAAATTCAGTTGCCTGAGTCTCCACTCGTGTGACCGATTCGTTACAACAGATCCTTGAACTCTCCTAAGCTCATCTTCGTCTTTTTTGTATCGAGGAGACCAAACCTTGACTGCATGTTTGAGATGTGCCCAGACCAAGGCTTTACATGACGTGCGCAGTGTTGCGGATGAAGGTGATGAAGAGTATGAGATCACCTCTTGCTACCCCCAGCCACTCACATGTCTTACTCTCCAAGAAAATCCCATAATTTTTCTTTGTAAATATTCATGAACCAGTGAGTGGGAGAGATCAATTACCTGCTTAATAGTAACTACCACATTATTATGTAGTGAGTCAGATATAGCGCATAGCCCCCTACCACCTGAGAAGGTAATAGACGCAACACTTACCTCTGTGCTGCCTTCACCAACAGTGCACAAACAGGCGCACAGAAGGGAAATTGAGGGAATGATAGACGAAAACATAAGCAGTCAAACAGACAGACTGGCTGACATGCAAAGGAAGAGAAAAGAATAAGTGCGTACAGAGTTGGTTATTATCCCCAGGAGGATGTACGGGTTGCTGGGGTATCTTGTGATGGTTCAGGAGCTCGGTTATTATCCCCAGGAGAATACAGGGAATAAATCTACTTGTGACTTTTTGGTTAAAAGTGAGCTTGTTTTCCATTTGTGTTTGGCTCTTGCTATCTTATTTTGTGCTCTGCTTCCTTATCTTTTGTCCGTCTGTTTGTCCCTCCAAATCTCTCACCTTGTGTGTGTGTGTGTGTGTGTGTGTGTGTGTGTGTGTGTGTGTGTGTGTGTCAGTGTGTGTGTGTGTGTCTATGTCTGTGTGATTCCTAACGAAGAAACGCCGAAAAATGAGATACGTTTATGAGGAATCACACAGCTGTAATGTATTATATGTGAGGAGAGTTAAGGTAGCTGGTAACCAGAGGGCGACGCATGAAGGTGTAATACACGAAATGCAACAAACACAACAACAACAACAACAACAACAACAATGAAGAATTCATCCAAAGTGAAAAAGTAAACTAAGAAAACTAGAAAGCAAGAACAGCAAATATATATCACAAGTACAAAGGCGTAGCTAGAAATTACTTGATGAATAAAGCAAACTACTGTTTCATGATGGCAATTGCCTTCCACAAATATCCTGACCTGGACATGCAAGAATGAAGGTAAAGTGTTCTTGTGTTAGAATGTTCTATTGATAGGATTAATGTTAAAGTGATATAGCGAATAAAAAGTAAAAAATAGATTCAGGACAATTGCTATAGACTAATACCTATAATGGCTAATCATAATTCCAGATGAATTTGGAATCAATAATCATGTATGGTGCGTGAAGGCAGAAGAAAGATATTGTTCATCATGCATGATGCAGTAAGCACTATGTGCCACCTCTGTTGGCATCATTTTGTTGTAGGTATTAGTCGGTAGGTACGTAGGTATCTGTCTATGTATCATCTATCTATCATTTTATCTCCTTTGCTTCCCTCTTATTTTCCCTCTTGCTTTCCTTTCACAACATTGAGGTGAGAATTTTCTCCGCCTAAATTAACACTCGGGTAAGTTAACCGTGAGGACCAGCATAGTTTGTTCCTGTCAAGGGTCGAAGATTTATGTTCTTACCACCAAGACCTCCACTCCTGGACTGCCTTTACTAACAGGTATCCCTCTTGAGGAAGTAAAGGTAATAACAGACGCAAAATGCTCCTTTGTCTCAAATATGAGAATAATCACGTGTAGGATGTCACCTTTAATTTTAAGAGATACAGTGCAAGAGTGAGGGTCAGATTTAACCATGTCCTCTTACTTCCATATCATGATTCGTCTGTTGTCGTCACGTCTTTACAAAGGTTGAAATTCAGAGAAGCAAGTATGGATAGATAGCCATACGTTGCTACAGGGAGTAGGAGCCATATGCTCTTACAAGCAAATGACAACGACGCAGTTTTAACGTGCGTAGGGGCCATAACCTGACGTTTGTCACCTTTGCCCCTCCGGTAGCCGTCCTGGATGAAGCCATACGCCCCACAACCTCAGGGTTAGTGCGGCTCACAGGCTGTCAGCACCAGGGCAGAGGGCACTACGTACACATCAGGACAACGATGAGGACAAGTTCGAACTTGGAGCCTAGAAATCAATGGCTAATCTTGTCCCCGCACAGCTGGCCTCAGTGGAAGATGCCTCAGTATATTCCAACTCTTTTACAATCAATTCCCTCTAAGGTAATACTTTCATCTTGGGGATAAATATTTCAAACAAATTCAAAGTTATATGTTATGTTAAGACAAAGTTATGCGTTAGATTGAGACTATGGTATACGTTATTTTAAGATAAAGTTATATCATGTGTTAAGACAAAGAAATGATGCTCAAAAATAAACCTTTCACAAATTACTTATATTTCCGAAACGTTATGAAAAAAAAGTCAGCCTTACCAGAACAGAATTTGATTCCAAAATAAACCTGGTTCTTTGAATCTGAACCCTTTAGAAAGGTTTCTCCTGAGCTACACACTCCATACATGATTTACCTGTGGAGGGGAAGTTGAAGGTGTTCATGAATGAACACTCTCCTCCTGTTGTGGTGTGGAATTCGATAAATCCTAATGAATTTCTCAATTGAATATATCTATTTCTCTCTCGGCCTCATAACCCAGACTCTGTGACTCACCTGCTGGGAGCATATTGAAGAGAACTAGAGTGAAAACCCCGAGTCCATATCTCGTCCGTATCTGTGTGGAGGGTGAGGACGCCTGCGCGGGATGTCGCTCTCCAGGTACACTTTCCCGCCTCTCCATCTTTCTCATCCACTTGCTCCAACTCATTTCTTTTCTCCTCTCCGGCACTCCTCTGGTGGCCATACTTTACTTCACGTTTCGTCTGATTGATCCACCAATGATCTGTTATTAATCTGTTTGCTTCGATCAAGAAACAAGCCTCATACGGTGATCAATTCTGAAGCACACATGAGTCTGGGCTTACAGTACATTGGATGTGATGAGCCACTTGTTAAGGGAAACTGACTGTTGATATTGAAAAATGGATATATGATAAAGATGTTCAGAGTACAATAGAAATTTATGTTTAAGTCACTTACAGTTCTTCAGATGCATCATTGTCAGCTTCTTAATGTATACCAAAAGTTTCTTTTTAGTCTGCGTCACACTTTTCAAACATCACAAGACTCTGAATATTTCGTTTTATATTCCAAAAAGTTTTACTTGTAATATGGAAATGTAGGACGATTCATTCACTTCCTTGAGACACAGATCTTTAATCTCTTCGAAGAACTCATTCCTCAGGGAACCACAGCACAGTGGAGGAGCTCGGCAGGTATGGCTCCAGGATAGTTCGTCGAAAACTACAGCCACGTCCGTCTCAGGTCAGGAGGCGAGTCAAGGAGGCGAGCCACACAAAGGCTTGACTCACCGTAACCCACACGTCATCACTCGAGGTTGTTCAGGGAACAAACAATCTGGAAGGAGAAAGAGAAGAGATTACATGAATCATACAACATTTCTTTTGTCCTGCTAATACTACTGTGTGTGTGTGTGTGTGTGTGTGTGTGTGTGTGTGTGTGTGTGTGTGTGTGTGTAACTTTGCCATTCGCCACAGGCACCTCAAATTTTATGGAACATAATGAATATTAAAATTGTTCAAGTTGTGAAACTCGTCTCACATTTTCGTGTCATGTACGCTTCACATTTAGTTCAACCGATGATTTTATAGTCTGAATGCCAAAACTTTTCTTCTTATAAATTAATTAATACTTAATTAAGATGATTGTAACTTTAATAAGAAATTTAAACATTATAGTTAAGTTTTTCCTCTGCATGAAAATGTAAAAGAAAACGTTGAAACGAGACGAGTAAAAAAGTTCTTGTAAAAAAGTTCATGCAACATTTACACGGGCAGTCTCCAGAAAGTATTTCACACAGGATATATTATTTACCGTGAGAAGACCTTTTGCGTTTCTGGCTCCAGAATTTTATCTGAAGTTTTTTTTGAGGTTCTTTCAAAATGCGCAAAAATTTTTTGGCAAAAGAGATGCAACTGTCACTTTTTCTTTATATTTTTGTCACAGACGAGTTTTCTAAATCAAAGTCCTTTCTACACCTATACTACGCTTGAAGGTGTCTATGGTTTTGTGAAAATAATACAAAAGGCTTTAGTACCAAGTTAGAAACACCCAGGCATTGATCAGAAGTAGCAGCACCGTATGTTATGTGTCTTCAGTAACCATTATCAAAGTTCTTGAATCACCGAGTTTTAAACTCCAAACTCTCACTCGAATATAGTTAACAACCCAGTAGATGAGACTCACTCATACCACACAAAGAGAGTAGAAAGTCTAAATCATAGACACCAAGAGAATCGGTGAGGCTGATTCAGTACCCAGAAAGACTTGAGAAGTTTTTATCATAGAATCACTTCGCTATTCGTTAAGTTTTATTTATTGTTCACAAAACTTGAAGTTTGTCCTGTAGAATGTGCGAGGTAATCAGTAATTTGTAATGAATACAAACAAAAGCTTAAGAAAGTTTGTCATGTATGGAAAGTCATCATTCATTCAATACAGTACATACAAAATCTAGGAACAGTCTGTCACAAAGAGCCTGTTGGTGAGAGCAGTAAGTGTACATGAAAACCAGAGCAGGTTTGACCCCTCAACACCCGCGCATGATGCATGCAATGACAGCAAATGTGGCGAGAGAGTCCTCGCCTCCGGTGAACATGTGCAAACGTGACCACAACAGCCACTGCTGAGGGTGGTACTCCAGTTGTATCGATCCCTCACTAAACTTAGGAAAACCTGTGCAAATCAGCTTCCCTTCACATAACTTCGGACACTCAACTTCCTCCCAGACAGACGTAGGGAAGTTTTCACGACATGGGACGAGGTGGTGAGGATGGCGGACCTGGCTGGGAGCCGGGCACTGTCCCACGAGAGTCATAAATGCAGCCTCTTGGAAATTATGAGGTGGTCTCATGTCGACGTGATTCTCTCTCTCTCTCTCTCTCTCTCTCTCTCTCTCTCTCTCTCTCTCTCTCTCTCTCTCTCTCTCTCTCTCTCTCTCTCTCTCTCTCTCTCTCTCTCTCTCTCTCTCTCTCTCTCTCTCTCTCTCTCTCTCTCTCTCTCTCTCTCTCATATATATATATATATATATATATATATATATATATATATATATATATATATATATATATATATATATATATATATATATATATATATATATATATATATATATATATATATATATATATACCTTGATTTCTCTATTAAGGGTTCTGTGAACTATGTTTTAAGGTTTTTGTCAGTTTTCCTAATGCACGTAGTCTCTAACAGATATAGTCACTTAGAGATGGGAAGAGATCCTAACTAAACAGAATATATGTAATGTCTTTAACTTAATGTTTACACAAGGTGAATCAATGACATATATGAATGAATGAAGCTAATGGAAAATTTAATCTTACAAAGCTGTGGTCCCCAACTCTTACTCTGCAGCCTGGCAAAGTGCAGAGAGAATCCGTATTCCCTGCATGTCAAAGTCAACATTGAATCATTTGAATTAAGAAATAGAATTCTATGACGCAAATATATTGACAGATCACATGAAAATATAAACAGTGTCGTTACAAAGTGTGTCAGTAATGTAGAGCATCAGTACCAGCCAGCGCTGGTCAGGTGACGTTTGACAAGCGAGTAACATGTGAAATAATTTCTGACTCAGCTTTAAACTTTTCACTCATATTATGCGAATACTTCACAGTTTACAACAAATACAAAACTCTCGACTATCCATACCTAATATGAAATAGAAAAAAGTATGATTAACAAGAAAATATCTCATGTTTTTGACTGACTTATGGAGAATACAGTTTGGTGTAGAAATATAAGAATAATAAACATATATCCTCAAAGCTTATGAATAGATGATGAAATTGTATGATTCACATTGCATGAATATCGGTTGAAGTTGTAGTTTATGAAGAAATAACTGATAATGTCGTGAATCATATCGATGCAGTTCTCGTAATCTTAATCATGAAGAATAACCTGCCCACCCGAGGCTTACTCATCACTTACTTCATCAAGAACTGAACCAACGGAGAGAATATCTTCTCACACATGCACTGGACTTCTTCCAGCATCCCACCTTTAAACGTTTCCCTGGAAATCTCCTGACAATTGTTTTCTTTGGTGAATTTTGATTTCGAGTCTGTAGAATTTTCAAAAAATACAGAGCATGTTCTTGAACTCTGGAGATAGACTGTTTTTCAGAACAAAATTTATTCAGTCGCATTCAAATGATGATTTGTTTCTAATTCCATGATGTACATAGATGATCTAAAACACCTTTTCTTCTTCCAGGAAATTTACAACCAGGTTCTCTACATTCAAGTTAGAAACAATAACATGTATTCTTCTACCAAAGAACTTTAACCGAGATATACCGGATCACAGCTTTATCTTTAAGCAAGAACAGAACTGTGTTGAAACTATCCTCACTCCTCCTCCTAGGATGTTTCAAGCTCAGGTGATGCCACAATGAGGCCAGGATAACGTATGTACTACTTGGGGAACAGCTAAGTTGATATACTGATCTAAGAATAACACAAAACTCATCTTGCAGGCCGGATTTCTTCTGCTGAACTCCTGGTGTTTATTGAACACTTGTGACCGCTAGTGTTCGTCTGTTTACTATTTGTATTTACAATTTGTGTGTTTACCGGGAGAGAGTTTTACGCTCATGTCGCCCCGTCTCTTAACCTTGTATAAACATACCACGTCTTTACTCTGATGTGTACAGGCACACTTCCAAGCTTCAGCCAGGTACCAATTCATCAACGTCCCAAGAAGAGGATGAACAGCTAGGTTAGCAGTGAGCTGACTGCGGCCTCAAGGATTGAAACCCAGGCGGGGTCTTACGTGAATCATGGTAGATAGATAGATAGATAGATAGATAGATAAATAGATAGATAGATAGATAGATAGATAGATAGATAGATAGATAGATAGATAGAGATAGATATATATAAACAAGTATGTATGCATATATGATAATCTAATCGTTTCAGGAAGACTGGAATAGCTTCATTGTTCGTATTTTTAGTTTTAATTCCACGTGTTGCATCCTCATCTGCTCCTCACCCCCTCGTCTGCCTCAGCCTCACACCAAAACTTAACTAATATGAAGATCTTCCAGTCTCTCCGGTAGAGTCCTGGGCGCATCTCCACTGTTAATATTTTTGTTTGGAATCTCCCAAGAGAAGTTTTCAAAGAAAATCCAATTTCGCATTTGCGCTAATTTTCTCTATAAAATCTTTCCTGACTTTGATAATGGATATTCTCCCCCCCCCTCTCTCTCTCTCTCTCTCTCTCTCTCTCTCTCTCTCTCTCTCTCTCTCTCTCTCTCTCTCTCTCTCTCTCTCTCTCTCTCTCTCTCTCTCTCTCTCTCTCTCTCTCTCTCTCTCTCTCTCTCTCTCTCTCTCTCGTCAACTAACTTCTCGCTCCAAAGAAGTCTACATTCCCTCCCTGGTTCCCATACCATAATATCCCTCATCCTCTCCTATGACGTGTGTAAGAAACTTGCAGCTTCACCCGGGATATGTTCAGCTGTGTTGAGATCCTTCCTCTTCTCTCTTCTCCCAGAATGTATGTAACTGTGTTAAAACTTTGTTTCCTTTTTTTCCCAGGAAGTGTATAAACGTGTTGAGATATTCTTCCGCAATATTTGCGACTCGGCTCTTCCTGCTGTGAGCCCACGGCTCATTTTCCTGACAATGGAGCAGACAGACAAGTATTTTGTCCTGAGAGAAAACCAGGGTTGCTAATTAACTGAGAGACTATATTTGCTCGGTGAATAATGGAATCTGGCCTTAAAGAGACGCGTCTTATATGGCTCGCTATCGGTCTGTGTGTGTGTGTGTGTGTGTGTGTGTGTGTGTGTGTGTGTGTGTGTGTGTGTGTGTGTGTGTGTGTGTGTGTGTGTGTGTGTGCTATGTGTATGTAAATGTGTGTTTGTATATGTGCATATCGGTCTATGCGTCTTTGTGAGAACACATCTTACGTATATATATATATATATATATATATATATATATATATATATATATATATATATATATATATATATATATATATATATATATATATACATATATATATATATATATATATATATATATATATATATATATATATATATATATATATATATATATATATATATATATATATATATATATATATATATATATATATATATATATATATATATATATATATATACACACGATAACATGTTCGAATTACATCGTGAAAAGACATTTGCTGTGCTGTGCATCGTGTTCAAATATATTTCATATTTTGACAGAACACACTTACCATGATGATATAACGATATCATTCAGTATAATATTATGACAGAGATATTGCCGCTACTCTTCACATACTGTGGATCTGAAATAAGCATACCCAGTGTAGCATTATATGACACACAACATAGCATTACACACAGTGCTAAACGACGAACATTATATTATGATATGACACTTATAGCATAAGAGACTTGTAGAGTTAATGATGATGACTCACAAGGTGTCCATTCTCATGTGAAAAGCTCTCAGTGATATAACCTCTCAATGTTGATGTACATCAGGACCCAGCACTGATGATCTATGTGACCCAAAGTTAATATACCCTGGGTCAAGACTAGGGCCCAGATCTGATCTACCTGGACCAAACGTTCATCTACTAAGGCTGAAAACCTCTCCACCAGATCCTGTATCATAACACCACTATAGAGATCAACGCTTCCGTAGACGAACAGTACGAGGAAAATAGCTTCTACAGCTTGAAATTACATGGATTCGCCCAACAAGGGAAAGATCCATCATACACACAAACAGAAAAAAGGAAGGTAACAATATAAACTGTATGAACATTTTCCATCATCTAACTGGCCAAAAATAGAACAGAGACTCACACCTCAGTCAGAACATACAGATGGCGGCTGCTCGTCCTTATAGCCAGATACTGACTCTCTTCCTCTTCACCGCCAACCACTCTGACTTAAAACGACCGACAAGTTCCCATGCATTACTAGTATACTGACTGAGGTAAATGTAGCCTTTGCAGTTTTCACGGAAACTTACAGAAAGGACCAGCGCGACTGTGAATTGTCTCCCCCCATTGTGACGCAGCTCATGCCGTAGTTGGTCTTCAGGTAGGACGGCAGAACTCAACTTTATGTAAAAGTTCTTCATCTGCATCAAACTCCTAAACTCTGCTATGGAATTACTAGTCATTATAGTTTCTAGATATAATTCTGTAAGTATTTCATTATACATCAGAGAAGTTTCCCACTTAGTTTGGCTCTCGTGATCATCTTTGTGGACACTTGAGGCTGAGGAAGGTGTTGTGTGACGAGATCATCATCTCACACCGGTGGGAGGGTCTGTCCTACCAGCAACTGCAGCCGCTCGTCTACAACACATGCAAAGATAAAATCTACCGCATCCACGAGTCTGGTTCATCAGTTTCCACCAAGAAAACTTGATCACAGATCGTACAGAAGCGACGTGCCACAGTGACTCGACACATACATACAGTGAACCATGGCATGAAGCACACGGCGCTACTGCGATACGATCCAGACTTTAGGTCATGATATGAATTGTCGAGTGATACATTAGGTCATGAGATGAACTGTCCAGTGATACATTAGGTCATGATATGATCTGTCCAGTGATACATTAGGTCATAATTTGAACTGTCCAGTGATACATTAGGTCATGATATGATCTGTCCAGTGATACATTAGGTCATGATATGATCTGTCCAGTGATACATTAGGTCATAATTTGAACTGTCCAGTGATACATTAGGTCATGATATGAACTGTCCAGTGATACATTAGGTCATGATATGATCTGTCCAGTGATACATTAGGTCATGATATGAACTGTCCAGTGATACATAATTCGAGAAACCTTTGACATAAACAGAATTTGTGTTATGAATTCCAGATACAAACGACGATCATTATCACACATGAAATAGTCTCACGAGAGCCCAGAATTTCATAGAAGTGAGGTGAAAATGATCAAAAAGTGTTGAATATTGTCTCACAAGTTTACACCAGGTGACGCTCATGGTCATCTGTTTGTGTCATCATCACATTCTGATGAAGTGGGCGAACACTCATTTGAAAATGTAACGAAATCTACTAAATATCCCATTAAAACTGCAGAACACAAAGTAAATTTCTATTGAGAGAATTGAATTGACTATTGGTGCTCCTCAAGGATTGAAATTGTTTTAGCATATGTAATGGAAAACAATTTCTAAGACATTACACATTGTGATATGGTAACTCTCTCTCTCTCTCTCTCTCTCTCTCTCTCTCTCTCTCTCTCTCTCTCTCTCTCTCTCTCTCTCTCTCTCTCTCTCTCTCTCTCTCTCTCTCTCTCTCTCTCTCTCTCTCTCTCTCTCTTATCTCACTTCTTCCCTTCCATGAACCAGCTTCTCACAAACACGTATCTAGGCCACTGCGCTAAGGTTCAGCGTGCTTTACACACAAGACGGAGTCGCAAAGTGCATGACAAAAGGCTCTCTCGGTGCGCCAGGTGTTCTGTGCGTCCCTTGACAAATGGCCCACCGTGTTTTTAAAGGCACTGGAATTTGGAGTGAAATATCCTAATTCGGTAAACTAACACAAAGGCGGTGTTCACGTCTGTTGGCTGAGGAATGTTTAATTTGCTGAAGTGTCCTATGTTTTCTGGAGCTTTGTGTGTAGGAAGGAACCTCAAAGTCTTATTCTTCTTTAGTAAATGATACAGTAATGATACAGTAAAGATACAGTAATGATACAGTAAAGATACAATAATGATACAACTGACTTGAAAAAAGTATGATCGCCTCGATCCATTGATGCAGCCCACAATGTAGGATCCCATTCGACAGGAGATTGTGTTCTTTAGGTTATGATCAACACATGTAAACAAGTGAAATAGAGAAAGAGAAAATAAGAAGACATGGCAAGAAAGTGCTGGAAATATAACTACTTTCCAGATCTCCAGAAAATGCAAAATACGTAGACGAACCAAGAAATGATATACGTGCCATAAGAAATTCTTTCTGACTTTCGTAAACTGACTCCTAGATCACGACAACGATAACAACAACGAACGTATGGAATATATTATTAACGACGCATGAAAAGACATTTTGTCTTCCTACAACTAGCGAGAGGACATCCAGCTGGGAACTTTAAGTAGATCCATTATTTCTTTCCTTACAAAGGTACTCTTTCATTGTAGGTCACTGTGAAGCTTCTTCCACTTCTGCCCCCTTCTGTAACATCCACTCACACCGTGAGTGTTATTCTCACTATAGATGATCATAAGACTGTAATCTTAACTTCCTGCACTACTTCTTACTGTACACAGTGTTTCACTCCAACACTTATGCCTCTGTCCACTTTCCTCACTCCTTCACAAGCAGTAGAATGTTCTACTGCTACATATCTTTTCAGATTCATATACCTCATTACTCAAATACATTTTACTTCCTAGTTCTTACCACATTTTACTTTCAGTTCTCCACTTAGCTTGCCTTCTTTCCAGTACCTCTACAAGCCCCTGCAGTCGCACTGTACTCCTCTCCACCTCTACAAGCACAATTTCCTTCCAATCTCTTTCTAAAATTATTTTTCTAGTTATATTATCGACCAGATGCACTGCCCCAGACTATTTTCTCATTACTGTCATGAGATCTTAACACATTTTGACTAAGGTGAAACTCTAAACCATCCGCTCATTCCTCTCTTAACAGAAGGATTTTTTTCTTCCTACGACTTTCCTCACCGTCCTGAAAGCATCACCCAGACACCGTCTGCTCGAAAAACATCCCACAGTGCATTTGTATCAAATTGGATTCCCGAGACCATGAGTGCTGTATACCGCTTGTTTCCTTCCCAACATTTTTACAACTTTTTTTTTCCCAGAGATCTTGCTTGCCACATGGTACTTGTTTCACATCTGTTGGTCATCATTCCATTATTAGCGTTTTACATCAAGTAAATATAGATGTATGTAAAAAGAAAGAAGTCTGTCACTGTGACTGATACATTTACGTCACAGCGTGAAAGACTAATTACATAAGTAATTTCAGCCAATATGAGATACAAAAATTTAGTCTTTGTTAATCCAGGTCAAGTACCGTATCTCTAGTCTCTAATGAATTGTAATAAATCAATTGATTGTTCTCTAATTAGATTTCATGCTTCAGCGCGTGGATATAGCTCTCGCACATCTGTGGTCGTGTATTCGTTAATCAAAAGATATGGTGAAATAGGAATCATTTTACAAATCATTATATTTATTCACAAAAACTGGGTGGCACAATATGTTCGGGGAACGTCATTGCCGCCTAAATGTAAACGCCTTAAATGGTACATGTCTGATTAATAACAAGTTGCACATCCCAGGTGTTGCCTCCTGCATGGCGCCGACGTGTGGTTAACTCGAATGACAGACAAAAATACAAGAAAGAGAGGCGTCAGCTGGAGCTCACTGATGTGGGACGACAAGGATATAGAAATTCATATGCTCATGACAATGTTTCATTTCAAAACTTATGGATACAATCATGATCATTACACTGATCTAATAACATCGTCATATAGACCATCTCACAAGAACAATATCTGTTATAACATTATTTCTAAAGTTCCCCACTACTGTTCAGCGCCTCCTGAGTGGCTGCTCTTCATTCATCAGTTCCTCGGGCTTAAAATCCGCATTATTTTTCAGGTCAAAGTTGGAGAGGCTGGAGGCACTAATTAAACACCGACCATCGCTTTACGGCGGACCCAAAACTCTCTGACTGGGACCTATTTACATAAGACACCCCAGGGGTTTGTCACCAACTTTGTCTGCCATGTTGAAATTTCCGCCAACTGACTCCTGTTCACTTTCCAGGTCGACGCAGGATTTCAGGACAATTATGTGGTATTGTAAATGAATCAAACGGAGATTGGCAACTGTGGAAGATAATTCAACAATTAGTTTTTTCTTATGTTCACAAGACGGATATATATATATATATATATATATATATATATATATATATATATATATATATATATGTATATATGGAGGAAAATGCGAAGGCAAAGGTTCTTATACATATGTAGAAAATTTAAGTGAATATAGACGCTCAGGACAAACTAACACTGGCAGTAAGTGTATTCTCAGTACTGAAAATCAAACATACAGAGGGAAGCACACACACACACACACACACACACACAGACACACACACACACACACACAAACACACACACACACACACACACACACACACACACACACACACACACTGTGACACATGACAACCGACCTGCAACCAGGAAAAAGAAAAGACGGCTGAATGTGACAACCTGTCACTTTTTTCCCACTAAATCGAAGCTTCCCAGACGGTGTCCTTGAACCCTTCTCCCACCTCTGATGGACAAGTGCCTAAAATACAACTGTAAGAGACTTATACTGAAGTCTTTATACACTTTCGGCTCTGTTCTTATCCTTATATAGCAACGCATAGATGGCTTTCTTACTTTAAAAGATAACGTTATAAACATTCAACGAAATGATATATATATATATATATATATATATATATATATATATATATATATATATATATATATATATATATATATATATATATATATATATATATATGTATATATGAGAGACAGACTGACAGATACGTACGCCAGACTATGCCAGAGACCATTTATTAACCAGCCCCGAGGGGAGGAAGAGCACCTGGGTTTCATGGTCCCTCAACCTTCACCAGCAGACAACAAGAGTTCATGGCCGGGGAAGTACACCATTAAGGGTTAACAGGTTGAGGTCATGTATATCGTGTCTGTACAGCACAAGGTCACGTGAAGCTGTAGCCAGCTGGCCTCACTGGGTAAACGTAAGATGGTTTAAATTTTTCAATGATCTGAGTCACTGGTTCTGTTTAGCAGCATATTTGTACGTTACTTCCAGGGTATTAAAAATGGCTGATCTTCTCTACTGCTGGGTCGAGAAAGTAAATTCATTTTGTATTGTAAGAATTGTGAGCGACTGATCGAATTATGTTTTACACTGGCAGAAGACGAAAGAGCAATTTCGCATTTCTGTTATTCTCATGTTTTTTGCTCGCCTATTGTGTACTTTACCGAAGTGTTCTTTTTTCTTTGTATTTTGTATATATATATATATATATATATATATATATATATATATATATATATATATATATATATATATATATATATATATATATATATATATATATATATACACAATATATATATTCTTGCTATGTGTAAGATCTATTCAGCTCTGAGCCAGGAACCAAGTCTTCAGGGAGGGGCTAGAGAGATGCAGCAGGGTTCGTTTCCATCCCACAGTACATGTCATTCGTTTCCCGAGAACAGTGGGTAGACAGGGAAAGGCATTCCAGGAGGAACAAAGAACTTTCTTCCTCAACTCAAAGAAAATCTTTTTCCATCCAGACAAGATGCGAGGATGTGATGTGGGGAGTGTGGAGGAGGAAGTTGAAGGGGTGTTTGGAGATGGAACTTAGGGAGATACCAGTGTCATCGTGGGGAGGTTGTGTGTGTGGGGAGGATACCTGCTGGGAGACACTAGTGTCAGTCTCACGTTAGGTTTTGGGTGTATATGGAGAGGACACTAGTGTAGAGACACCAATACCAGTGTAGTTGGGGTTGTGGGTGTACGTGGGAAAGAAACTTGCGAGAGACACGAAATCAATAAGGGGAAGATTGCATACGTATGTGTGTGAGAATGGATCTTGTGGGAGACGCTAGTGCCAGTGTGGGTGGGGGTTTGTGTGTGGGAAGGGAGACAGATGTGTGTGTGTAACTTTATGAAATATACATTTACCCACATTTCTGCATGTCTCTTTATGTATATCTATATATTCTGCCAACACGTTTGTATACATCCTGAAAAACTAGCGAGACAAGAGCCTCTATATGTCTCCAGGTTTCTTGTACCGTCATTACGTGGTGAGGTGAGAGCAAGGCACCAGGTGAGCCTCTCCAGCGTTCCCGCTACTGAACACTTGTGGCCACAAGAGCCCAGCCTCCTGCCGTCTGGAAACTGCGATATATTTCTTCCCGGCTGTGGAGGAGGGAAGTGTGGCGGGAAATATGGCGAAGCGTGGTCACGTCTGAATTCAAATTTCACACATGATCTTATATATATATATATATATATATATATATATATATATATATATATATATATATATATATATATATATATATATATATATATATATATATATATATATATATATATATCACTCCCCAAATCTTTCTTTGTCATGAGTAGGAATGATACGGACAACATGTTCATGGCCAACCTTTGCAATAATAGTCTCACAACTAATAACTCGCACCACACCTCTGTTATGATTTGTGTTAATATTTTGTATCGCAAAAATGGATAGACGGATCAGCATAGCTAAGATGCAAATCTCAAATCCGAGGCTGGAAATTTATTTTAGAAGAATGAATAATGAGTGTTTTCTTAGTCTTCAACCGATGACAGACAAGTATTAGGTTAACCTTCAAATGTCATGTGCAAGAAACACATAATCGTGAAATATTCAAAGTAATAACTACAGAGATCAATACAGAATCGTCCAATATTTATAGTAAAGTGTGTAGAATATTGAGACATTTCCGGTAAACTTGCATTTGCCACCTGGAGCTAACCCAGTGACCCTCTCATTGATCCTCGAGACTTTAAGATCGGGCTTTGATCCGCTATCGCCTTTACCTTAGATAAATATGATACCAAGACTCGCGAGATAAAGGCTAATAGTTTCCTAGCTTGTATCTCTGAGGGTGTCATGTGTTCACTGAAATCACGAAGATTCCAACCTTAATGCACAGTGAGTCTAAGAGTGATTGAGCGGGTTCACGTACTGATCTAACAGGTTCCTACTATGATTCAGTAAGTTCATACTCTGACTGACTTGTTTATATATATATATATATATATATATATATATATATATATATATATATATATATATATATATATATATATATATATAAAATGATTAAAGAGGTTGGTACACTGCCTTGATAAGTTCACACAATGATTCAAGATGTTCAGATACTAATTCATAATGCTAACAAAAGCCAATACGCTAATTCAGTAAATTCATACACCGAATAAACCTCTAAGTACATTGATTCTACAGGTTGTAAAACTAATTCAGCAGATCTATTCCCTGATTAAACAGCTTCATACATTACTGATTCTACACGTTCATACACTAACTCTTCAGTTTCATTCTCTGATTCATCAGGTTCAAACTCTGATTAAGCAGGTTCATACGCTGATATTTTTGTTTTTAAGGCCCATCCACCGAAACCACTATTCATACAGTGATTTAACACCCTCAGGAAATCAGTTGACTTTCTATAAACTAAACGTACCATGACATGGGATGTATGTGGTTCACTGGGTTTCATTTGTGTTCTGTAGGCGTTAGATGAATGGCCATAGAAAAGCTAAAAGCCACTGAGTCGAGAAACATACAAACATATATACATTCACTGAATTTCCGTTCCTTGCTTATTTAGTCTCTTCAACAAGTAAATATTAATCTGATTTGACGTCTTGAAGGATGTGGTTTGGTAACTGTGTTCTGTAATTCTGTGATCCAAAAGGGTCAGTATTATCTCCATTCTCATCTCCATTCCAATAATTCTCAGGAGATAAAAGTGTTCGTTGGAGGAGCCTTTTAGTTTATTCTCTCTCTCTCTCTCTCTCTCTCTCTCTCTCTCTCTCTCTCTCTCTCTCTCTCTCTCTCTCTCTCTCTCTCTCTCTCTCTCTCTCTCTCTCTCTCTCTCTCTCTCTCTCTCTCTCTCCCTTCATCACCTTACCAGGGAGTTGGAAGCCCCGCTCTCATCATCTCTATGGTAACATTACGACACATGAGCGCCTCCCCCAGTCTTCTGTTTACCCCCGGGGGTAATGGAAGGTTCCTGGAGCCTCAGAACCGACAATACAAAGTGTCAACAAAAGCTTCCGTTGACGTGCCTGCCACTCTGGCTATGACGCACACTAACATGTCAACATCATTCAGCAGCATTGTCTGCCGTCACCATTGTTGTGGGTCCCGCATGCCCAGCTGTGGCTTGTTTGTGGTAGATGAGATAGAATGTCTTCATGACACACTTCCCGTTTTCTACTTTTGTGCAGTTGTCTCTCATCTGTTTATCATCACTGCACGATTCTTCGTCACTATCAATTCATCAGTATCATTGGCATTATCACTTATATTCTATCATCATCATCATCATCATCATCATTTGTACCATTCGCTTACGATAATTATCATTACCAAAAGCAAGGATCTTTTCCTCAGTCGCCCATTGGAAACCCTACTAACCAAGGCAAGAAACATGAGTAAGTATACATAATACTTGATCATTATCATTATCATAATGATAATTCTTATCATCGTTATCATTATTATCGTTATTGCGATTACTATCACTATTCTATCATTAGAATAACTATTATCATTATCATTGCCATTATCATTACAGTTAATGATATCATTGATACTGTTATTATCAAATCATAAGTTCTATTAGCAGTAGAAGTAGTAGTAATAATAAACACCATTTAAACCAGCCATTATATGAGCAATCATTGAACCCGTCTCTCGTACACTCTCGCACCCACCAGCATTCTCCATCCCTCAGTCGCCTCAACCTTCTTATGTCACTGTCTTCCCCCTCCCTCCGCCCACTGCGGCCAACTACATCAGCGGTCAAGAAGACGACAGGGACAAGCAAAGCCAAGAACCTGATAAAAGCACAAGAAAGACGGTCGAAAATGTTTTGTGGTACTGAACGAGAGGTACAGAACAACACCATGCTTATTTCAGCTTGAAGTGGAACTCTTAAGGCCCCATCCAGTGTTTGTCTGTACGTTCTCTGGGATCAGGGAAGAGGGGGGAGGAGGAGGGAGGGGAGGGGAGAGGACAGAGCCAGGCCGGGGTAGGTATTATGCATGGTTAAGGAGGACGTTTCGAGAACAGCTGGGCAAGAGAGGTCGTGACCC
Source organism: Panulirus ornatus (assembly GCF_036320965.1). NCBI lineage: Eukaryota > Metazoa > Arthropoda > Malacostraca > Decapoda > Palinuridae > Panulirus > Panulirus ornatus. The sequence continues at coordinate 10,623,012 of NC_092257.1, forward strand.
TGTGGGTATTAGTGTATGAACCCAGAGGGGAGGAGGCATCCATTATTGCCTGCTTACATATGTATATGTGATTATCACTTGTATTATGGGGAGAGTTTTACACTCGTGTTGTACCGTCTCTGAACCTTCACCGTGTACCATGTGTTTACTCCTATGAGGTATACACACACACACACACACACACACATATTGACACACTAGCCTAAGTCAGGCGCTTGTGTGTGTGTGTGTGTGTGTGTGTGTGTGTGTGTGTGTGTGTGTGTGTGTGTGTATGAACTTGATACAGTCGACACTAGTGTTTCATTTCACCAGTAATTCAACCTGACTTCTGATGACTGGTAAAGTGCTGAAGGATCCTCGTGGTGGAGGGGCCTTCCAACCCTCACGTTATGTCACGACGCAAAGTTCGGCATGAGTGCACACCCTCTCGGGGGATCGACGGCTAGCGCCACCTATCGAGCCAGGCCGTAATCCCAAGTTGATCCCATAATATCGATTGTCCAATCTTACCCTGAACCTTGTTCCCGCCCGGGAAATAAATCTCAGGCAGGTTCCTCCCTCAACCTAGTCCCATCAATCCTCCAGCTGCTCCAGTTCCCGCCAACAATATCCTCTTCCTGATCCTGCCTCTGCCCCGCCCAAGCCTACGGGCCAGTGGCAGGCGGGTAATGGTATGAACACAAGACAGAACAAAGAACAAGAACATAATAACCAACAACAATAGAAATCGGACGCTTACGGCGGCCTGGACAAAATTTGCATACCCGCAAAATGTTTCATTTTTGGATGGACCAGAACTGATATCGCCCCTTTATGCTGCTGGCTGCCTGAGCATTCTTAGGGGGGGGGGGGGTAGAGGAGGGTAGGGTGAGGTGAGGCGGTGTGGCCTGGAGGAGGAGGAGGAGGAGGAGCTCCTCCTCCAGTCTGCTTGACACCAGCTGTACTGGGCAGGGGACGGGCGGGGACTTACGGCCATGTTCTATGGACGCAACTGTGCGGAAAATGGCTGGAATGACAAGACTAATGAACAGTATGTGAGAACACACACACACACACACACACACACACACACACACACACACACATGCACGCGCGAGCGGGCACGATTATAGCCTACCGGGAGATATGCTTCAGAAATCTGTATATGAAAAATACCTGTGCCTAATCTGTCACCAGATCACCACATCAAGAGAACGGTAGAGGAGTCTAACTGTATTCCAGCAAACACTAGAATCGCATGTAACTACTATATGTAAGTACTATATGTAAGTACTATATGTAAGTACTATAATGGATGAGGAAATCTTGGGTAATATATTCACAGCAAATATTAGACCCAAAGTGGATCATGAATCTCAGGTCTGGTCACCTTATCTGAAGAAGCACAAAACGTACCTCACCACAGCCACCATCACTACCACCACCACCATAGCCACCACAGCCACCACCACCACCACCACCACCATCACCACAGCCACCACAGCCACCACCACAGCCACCACAGCCACCACCACAGCCACCACCACCACAGCCACCACCACCATCACCACTACCACCATTGCGTCACCACCAATGTACTCCAGCAACACTACTGCCCCACCTCCAGCAGATGCTCTTCATGTCCTCAGCTCGGGTATTAAAGCCTCCTTCAGCCAGCAGCTTCTTCATATCCCTCGTCCCATCAACACTTACAAGCCAATCAGGAAGCAATAACGGCATATGTAACCTAGATTGGGCAATTAGCGAAGGAATAAGAAAAAAGATCACATAAGAAAAAGTAAAAAGACACAAGATCGACCGATGTGCAGCAAAAAGGCAAATTTGCATAATTGCTGTGGACTGACGTCGACACAGACGGGAACTGACGCTGACCTTTTATGATGGTTGAGCGAACGATTAGGGGAGGAAAGGGAGAGTAAGACGAGTGGAGGGAGAGGAAGAAGAGGGAAGGGAGAGGAGGAAGAAGAGGGAAGGGAGAGGAAGAAGATTAAAGGGGGAGGAAGAAGAATGATGGGAGAGCGAAGGGGATAGAGAGAGAGAGAGAGAGAGAGAGAGAGAGAGAGAGAGAGAGAGAGAGAGAGAGAGAGAGGGGGGGGAGGTCCGAGTCTGATGGAGAGAGTAGTAGGCAGAGGGGGTGAGGCAGTAAGCTATCTACTCCATAGTTACGTCCTTCAGTGTTGCTTCGTCATCCTTCATCTTGTCTGTGGGGTTTTCTTAAACCTTCACAACCTTGACAACGCACAGATCTGCTCTACATTTATCTTAACCATCCAACGACGAAGCCATGTACTTCCCTGATTGTTCTGTCTCTAACAGGTCTGGTTACAACCGTATGGTCGACATGATTCTCGTTGCCTGATTTCATTTTTACTTTTTGCTAATGATTTTTTTTGCCAATATTGACCCTAGGCTTCTGCTGAATATGCTCTTAACTTCAGATTTCAGCTCAAAAATGATATGTGTGTGTGTGTGTGTGTGCATTTCTAATTTCTTCTTATGATTGCTGTGTACATAAGAAGACCCACATGAATGACTATATATATATATATATATATATATATATATATATATATATATATATATATATATATATATATATATATATATATATATATATATATATAACCTTCATTCTAAATGTTTTCCACAAAAGCACAAACGATAAAAGAGGAACCAAGATATCTGAGGGATAACATAATTCTACCAATTTCCATCGGCTGTAAAGGATCACCACAATATG
>NC_092257.1:10630751-10650751 GCF_036320965.1 Panulirus ornatus
ATTTGTAATTACCTATTTGTATGTACGGGGAGGGAGGTATGCACTCGTGGGGCCCTGTATGATAACCTTTTTCTATCATACAACTTTCAAACTTCTGTATGATTTGCCAGTCTTCCACTCATCCATTACTCTTATAGTATAAAGGAAATCTTGACACCTTTTTTAACAACTTTCTTGATCAGTTGATGACATCTTATGTCCTCTAATTGTTCTGTGTTTACAATTTTCGAGGAACCGTTCATTGTCTATTCGTCAAGATAGCTAAAGTCTTAGATGTTGTGATCAGGCCGTCCTTCACTCCCACCCCCGTGGCGCACAGATCTGAGGCCCTCATCCTTTTCCCTAAACTCAACTCTTTTAGTTCTGGTATCACTTTTGTTTCCCTCCTTTGGACCCTCTCTATTTGATCATTAGGCTTTTATGAGTGTAGTTACCAAACCTGAGAGGTGTATTCTGCCTTTGGTTTAATGTAAGATATGATCAGCTGGCTGATTTATTCCTAATCCATGTACGTGCATGAAGACTTACTGTTTGCCAGGAGACAGTTTGTCTGATTTACTGTTCTTTTGTAGGTTAGAGACGATATGGACTCACAGGTCCCTTTCACACTGAGCCTGACGACTTATATTCTGGTAGACAGTGTTCATGATGAGACCTTCTTTCGCTGAGTCCCATCCTCCCTTAAGACCGGAGAGGATATTCCACGTGGGCCATATGCCTGCCTTGCCCATTTGGAGCTAGGATAGTACAAGGAAACCCTGCACGAAGAAAATATATGAGGTGGCATATCTTTCGTAAGAGGAAATGAGCAAGGAAGACCAGTTGCAGACTATCCTGAGTTAAATTGGAGGAAGATATGGTGCTGAAATGAGCGGATTTATCAGTTGGAGAGCTAGCTGCAGGCTGATCAGATTGGAAGGAATGAGGAAAGTTTGAATCACTAAAATTACTGAAAATCCTTTTGGTTTAGTCCCAGAGATATTTGTGAGTACAAGTTAAATGTATAAAGAGAGGAAAATGAAAAAGAAAGTGAGAGAGAAAAAACTGAGGAGGGAGAGAGACAGAGAGAGAGAGAGAGGAGCATTGCGCATCATATCGTGAAAGATTAAAATATTCAGAGTCCATATGTTTCCCCGCCTCTCGGTGACCCAGCTCGTATTTCAATGAGAAAATGTTTGAACCCGTATGTTGGGTCCGAAGGTTGCGGGGGAGGGAGAGGGTGAGAGTAAGCTGGGAGAGGATGAGAAAGGAGAGTCACCTGGGAGAGTATACCTACCTATCTACGAATATCTACGATTGGTATATTGCTATCAGGAGTAGCTATATATGGACGTCGGGTCCCCATGGTGTTCCTCTCTCCCCTCACCACAAGACCATATTTCTTCCCATACTAATTTTTTTTGCGACGCAGTTTCCCCTCACTTGAACTTTGCATTACAAAGGCCTTCCCTCCGTCCCTTCGTGCTTTCAGTCCTTCCCTTGCGTGACATTCTGGTGAAGGCTCCGGGTTTTCAATGCTTTTTTTTAACCTTCTTGGTCACGAGCAAAATGGCTCTCCTAACTCTGCCTTTACGTATTAATAACGACTTCCCTCACTCAGCCTTCGGTATCATAAAGATCTTCCCTGTAGCTCTGTTTGCACGAGCACCTCCCTTCACTGCGGCTCTATCATCACACAAACCTTCCCTCACTCCAGCTTTGGTTTCACTAAGACCACTCGAGCATGACCAAGGACTTCGAATACCTTAAGTGAGGTATTATGGAAAGCCTCCCCATACCTTAACCCTGCCGTCACTCTGTCTCTGGGATCAAAGAACCCCTCCTCCTCCCTCCACATATGCGTGTCTCTCCTGGCGCTTGACGAGGGACACATGCGCCACAGGCCGGCAGTGCGGTGCCTGGCTACTGAGAATTAGCACTATAAAGAGCTTACTTCCCATTAGGCTCCCGGGGCACGTGCTGGATCCCTAACTGTGGTACGGAATCACAACAAGACTTGGAACACTTAGGCCCCTCTTTTAGCTTGGGTTTACGAGCGTCTTTTTCTATCTTGGCCTGGCTGTCGGAACTTGTCTCTCTTACCTAAGTACTGGTTGGCAAATGTGGCATGAATGATCCTTGGTAGAATGTCTTTTGCTTTGGCTTTCGATGACTCTCGGTTATCAAAGTCCTGGTCTGACAAAACCTTACCTTTCGCTGTCTTTTTGTAATCTTAATCCGCAGTTTGCTACTTAAATGTCCCCGTATGACACAAACAAACATTAAAGAACAGATTTATCATTCCTCGTGTCCTAAATATTATCTACACGATCTCAGACTGAAGGAAAAACCCATCAAGTTTTTTTTTCGAGTGGAAACATAATGTCCAAAATAATGTCCATCGAAAACGTGGAATGTCTTCTGTAAATGTATCGACTTAGTGAAGTTTTATTACATGTTCAAGAAGTGTGTTTTGGATCTTGTTGTATCTGTTTCCCGCAGAAATCTGAGGATCAGGAATCGTCTGTACGAGCTATATCTAATGCCTGGGTTACTCTTCTTTACATCAAGTGCCGGAGGCTGACCTACAATGTATCTAGTACGGGTAAACTCATTATCTAATCCTAATCAGAATTATGATAGATATTTTTACTTTACTCGGCCGTTTATATTTGAGATGACGTAAAAACAGATATCAGGTAAATCCCAGATTTTCTTTTTTTAGTATTCAGTAGATTCCTGGCTAGGATCATAAGCTGACGATGGGTTTGCGTAGCTTTAGCACTGTGATGCTGAAACAAGACACGGTAACTGATATGCAGCTGTATGACTGACATCACACAAGCTAATCTTCAGCAATAAAAAAGACATTCCGCCGGTGTGACGTAGTTATGGTGAGTAAATGTAAACATTATCACACCCACCAGATGAAAATCATCTCACCTGTCCCTCTGTGTGTGTGTGTGTGTGTGTGTGTGTGTGTGTGTGTGTGTGTGTGTGTGTGTGTGTGTGTGTGTTGCCCCATTCATAGCAATAACCATGTGTCCACGTCAAGGTAATGTTTATTGCTTCCAGTAGTGTGAGCTTTGGACCCAGGGACGGCTCTCTTTGTCTCATTTACTTTCGCCAGGAATTCCCAGGACAGATGTGCATGTCGCACAAGGATGAAAATACCCCACCATCATTCTTCACACCGACAAATCAAAATCTGCCCATCTCGTGGGTTCGCACTATTGGAAAAGTTGAGTAAGAATCCTGATAGCAACTTTATAGACCTCAGAACTACCGGCGTGTAAATATCAATTTTGACCATTATTCTTGGTAAAGGCAGAACAGCCGTATGTAAAGCAGGAATAAGTACGACCAATAAATGAACTGCCACAGTTATCAAAATAAAAAAGAGAACAATTTATCATGACTATTAGAGAAAGACCATCCTGGTGGGAGGGAGAATGTCATGTGCTGCGCTCCCAGTATAAATGACCTCAGTGGTCCGGACAAAATCTCAATAAACAGCCATATTGCTAAAGTTGGGTAAGTTGCTCGATAGTTTCTCAGACCTGCCAGTAATTTGGACAGCACACTTCCTTCACTATTGACTCAGAACGAGAACATAAAGCTGGAGAGAGAATGTAAGACCATTATACGTTAGCTCACATGGAAAGATGTGGTGCTACTGATTATGTAGTATCATTGTAGTATCGAGAGGACCCAGTGGTGTCTTCATAGACCCAGTGGTCTGTTGCTGATTGAATTCCTTTGTATTTAGCATCACGGGTGATGTGTAGCAAACCAAGGCTGAGACAGTATCTCTATGGAAGATCTCTCTAGATATCATAAACTTTATGCAGACTGGTGTGGCTCACAATACCAGTAGAAAATATCATACAAAATTGATCATGAGAGACGCTATCAGTGCTCCAAGAAATCCTATCAAAAGGTAATTTTATAGTTACTGGTAGAAAAGATAAAGAGTTAAATGTATAACATTCATCACCAAACTTATGCAGGTAGAGTTTGTGTGTCTCAGTGGTGAGAGCTGCAAGTGTATGAGGCAGAGTAAAACATATGTTTCTCATTAAGATGCATATTTCCTGAGGCAAACTATTCGTATATTGTGAGGATATTTACACCGTGATTTGCAGAATATATGTGAATAACTGTTACCTGTTGGTATAAGCACTCATGAATAAAAGGAAAAGCATGATATGTGTGGCAAGAGGCTCCTGGCTGGAAGCAGTAATATCCGTTATTTACATTCATATTAACTTCATTAGAATCCCTCTAACTTTCAGCAATGCTACCTCGTAGATAATGCAGCCAGAACCCAGGAATCATTTGCTAAGTAGGAATGAGGTATTTGCATAGTTAATCAGCCTCAGCGTTCTGCTCCTCAGATATGGCCTGGGGAAATTCGCAAGAATTGAGAAGCAAAATAAGCAACATTCGCTGTATGGTAAGCTCTGGAGATCAGTGTGTATACATGAGTGACTCTGTACTGTGGCTGAGTTCTCCAAGAGATTCTGGAGCCAAGGATGAAAAAGACTGATGTAGAGTGAGAGACAATGAGAATCAGACAGACAGAAATACAGGTAGAGAGAGATGCTGGATACAGGCCAATATAGACAGCAAGAGAGAGACAGACAGACAGACAGACAGACAGACAGACAGACAGAGAGCACTTATGATGAAATTTTGCCAAAAGGCAGGGCCGGCGCGCTGGTGTTCGCCGCAGAAAAATCAATTGTTACGAAAAAAAGGTAACAGAGAAGATATACAGATTAATAAATAGATAAATAGATAGACAGTTAGATAGATGAATGATAAAGAGAGAGAAAAAGAAAAAGAATAAGAGCGAACTCACGGCCCATTCTCACCACAAAGACTCCATAACTAAGACAATATCTTGCCACAAGCATCACATCCTCCAGGGACGCCAAGCGAGCGCAGCCACCCAACTCCTCCAGGAGTCGCTGGAGAGGAACCTGGAAATACGTGCATGAGCTTCCCTTCTGGAACCGACGCCTGGAACTCAATATTCACAAAGACACGGAAAAAGCCATTATCCGCGGCTTTAAAAATTCCCACCGGAGTAGAAACTTATTCGCCGACATCATTTCGGGAAATCATACCCAAAGTTTGGAAAGTTTAGGAACCACCCAGCACAGTTCCAGTTCGCCCACCAAACCTCCAGTCCGCAGAAGAGGAAGTAAAACAATCCAGAAAAAAATATATATACGCACAAACATCAGCCGTAATGACGTCATGCATCAGACATGTTTTCGAACAAGTAATAAAAAGTAAAAGTACGAAATGTATCGAGACGAGACACTTTAATACTAGAATAAAACTGTTTACCATTTCGTAGGCGTGTCTTTCATCGTTTCCGAATTCACAACCAAGTCATTCGCCGCTCCTGAGCGCAGTACCAGGTCATTCACCGCTCCTGAGCGCAGTACCAGGTCATTCACCGCTCCTGAGCGCAGTACCAGGTCATTCACCGCTCCTGAGCGCACATCATGCCAGTCTGGGCTGCTCAGTCGGTGTGGAGAGATTTCTGATCCAAGTTCGTGTATATCATACCATGTGATAGCTACCTCTGTCTTCCTGGCCTCACATATGATCACCAGAACTTGCAAAGTAGAATACAAGAATTGATGAACAATGTAAGAACATGTAATTTCATCTATGTAATGGTAGGAAGATAGTTAAGAGTTAAGAGTAGAGAAAAGATGGGGAGCAAGAGAGAGAAAGAAAATCTAAAATAGATGGATGGATGGATGGAAAGAGATGATGATACTGTATTTGAATTGGCAAATCGACGGGTTGATGGAGACAGACAGACAACAGGATGGCAGACATGAGTGTAGTGAGAAATGGGAGAAAGACAAAACAGAGAATGGTGGAGAGAGATGAGAGACAAAAAGACTGAAAAAGATAGAGATAAGAGGAAGAGAGACAGAAACACTGGGAAAGACACGGCCATGAGAGGGACACAGACAGAGAAATAGAAATAAACAGCAAGAAACAGAAAAGAGAGAGAGAGAGAGAGAGAGAGAGAGAGAGAGAGAGAGAGAGAGAGAGAGAGAGAGAGAGAGAGAGAGAGAGAGAGAGAGAGAGAGAGAGAGAGAGAGAGAGAGAGAGAGAGAGAGACTATGAAAGGATTTTCTTTTCCCTATATTCAAATTCCTTCGTTGCTAAGCCTCATAACACAGTTACATACATATTAATGAACAATATTCTCTCTATCCTGAAGCTGATTATACACTTCGTTCTGAAGTAATGTCCTCCCTCTTGGTACACATTTGGAACAACTGCATTTGTAACTCTCCTCACACAATGTATTCCATCCGTCCTATTTCCGTACTCTCTCTCTCTCTCTCTCTCTCTCTCTCTCTCTCTCTCTCTCTCTCTCTCTCTCTCTCTCTCTCTCTCTCTCTCTCTCTCTCTCTCTCTCTCTCTCTCTCTCTCTCTCTCTCTCTCTCTCTCTCTCTCTCTCTCTCTCTTCAGTTGGTTCTGCGTATCAAGTCCAGCTCTATGTACGAAACCCTAAATATGTTTGCTGACTTACCATATACTTCTGAAAAATCAGTTATTTTCCTGCGTGTTTGTCAACTAAAAGTATTTAGCTCATTCAAACAGTTCTGACAAAGGACTCAGAAGTTGCTGTTTGAAATATCATGATACAGTTTTGAAAGCATTTCTGAAAGAAATTAAATAATCTTAGTTATGATTCATGTTTATAGATAATTGTTTCCACAGCAGCAAAGTCATCAGAGGTGCGAGATAACTCCGTCATAATCGTTCCAAGATATTGAGAAAAAATGTAATGCCAATTATCTCTGGCCATGAAAAATGAAACTGAATATTAGTTAATCCTCAGATATTCTGTCGACCTAATGTTGTTGAAAACAATGTGTGATTGATGTCAGTAAAGATCACTATTGGAAAGAGGACTGTGCTGAAGTGGCGTACATAGACATGGAAAGTCCTGAGGTAGACTATACATATGTGGAGTTAACCTTAGATATAGAATTGTGTAATGTTCTGCATTGGAGTTTATAACGTTGCCTGGCTAGACCCATACTGTATAAATGTGGGGTGCCTTGGAGGCTGCAAAAATGTCTTTCGCTGGTGTACGTAAATACAGGATGTCCTAATGTGGAGTATATGAAACCGAAACCAAGTGTTAAAAACCATTTACTTTATAGCAAAAAAAGTCAGTATGACTCCAGTATATCATGTTTCAACCTCGTCAGTTGTCAACCGCATCTTCGCATGACGGCTCTTATCTCCCCTTGACCCAAATATAACCACCGGATGACACTTTATGCTCTCTCATGTCTCATCTAGCAACTACAACCAGACCCTTTTAAGAACGCCAGCTCTTCTTCCCCTCAAAGGCTCTTAGATTCTTCTCCATTTTTTGTGTTCATTTGTCTCTGCTCATTTTGCGCCGTTTTTTTGTTCCACTCAAGGCCAGGCCGAAGGGACGACTTCTGAAGCTTTTAACATAAAAGGATTTAAAGAATACAAAGCTATTGACCCTGTCCACTATCATTTATATATACATATATATATATATATATATATATATATATATATATATATATATATATATATATATATATATATATATATATATATATATATATATATATATATATATATATATATATATATATATATATATATATATATATATATATATATATATATATATGATCTCATTCTACTACAAACTAAAGATGAAGATCTATACATATGTGAAAAAGTCTCTTTGAGATTATCTTTTAATCTTGAAAGTTTTCAGCTCGTTAAATCGAGAAATCATCCTGACCGTGATGCCTGGTACCCTGATGCCTGGTACCCTGATGCCTGGTACCCTGATGCCTGGTACCCTGATGCCTGGTACCCTGAGGTATCAGCAATATTGGTATGGGCACATCCATCAGATCGCCTCACTTGAGACTGAAGCAATTTGTGAGATGTCTGACTCCATTGATGAGGATATCAAATCCAGCCCTTCAGAGTGTTTCCATGACGTCAGGTCCTCTATTGCCTATTAATAAGGCATTTGGGAAATGGTTCAGGCGTACTATTACCATTATATCAAATACATTCTTGTTATATTATATATGGCTACCTTCATAAATCTAAATCAATTCAAATTTAGACATTATTCTGCTTTCATTCCGTCCTACACATGTACTTTCGTTCGGTCGTTTTTCATCATAACGCGATGTTCATAGCTGTTCATGACATTTTTAAAGTACCTCAGAAAAAAAAAGTAAGTTATGGTCTGAAAACTTTTCAGGAGTGTCATACACTGGAGTCCACAAAAGAACACCAGACGAGGAAAACATTTTAGAAATATCATTTCCAAAGTACATCGCCTGGAGGATCCTGATCCCTCTTATTCCAAGAGTGCCTCAACCTGGAGGATCCTGATCCCTCTTATTCCAAGAGTGCCTCAACCTGGAGGATCCTGATCCCTAATATATCAAGAATGCCCCAACCTGGAGGATCCTGATCCCTGTAGGTCTCTTCAGAACTAAAGTAACCAAGAGGATTTGATAAGTAACTTAAAGAAGAAACAGAGGGAAACATACAGAAGATCAGATAATGGTAGTAATGAGAGAACAGAAGTTTATAACGTCACAATTCCTAACTCAAAGAATATTCAAGGTATAGACAGATTCCTCATGGAAACAGGAATGAGTATGGCTCGAGCGGCTAACACAAGGATAGTTGGTGCATCATGGTACACCTTGCAATGGCTTATCATTGGGGGGGAGGGACGTTTAACTGAGTACAGGAATGATTGAAGAATTCATAGGTCGTGAAGTTCCTTGGTGCTATATGTTCATGAATACGAAGTTCTACATACACTGGGAAGACGTGTAGGTGTTTTACCGAGGACGGGATAAGATGTGGGGTACCATTAAGGCTGCGTTCAGAAATATAAGCGAGACTGCTAACCATAGACAGGTACTGTTGTGTTTGACAGAGGCAGCTAACAGATTGACAGTTGTGTCAGCAAAGAAGGCGAAGTGAAAATTGGAAAACAGTCGACCAAGAAAAAGAGATTGGAGACAGACAGAAGATAATCTACCTGTGGTGTGTTCAACGTCAAGTCACTTGTTATCAGCTCTCTGAAGAAGACGTTTTGGGACGCAGCGTTGGAGCATTAAAGGATTCCCTCCCATCTGTGTTTACATCCACCACCTAAACCCTCATTTGTCATAGAGTTGCTCAGTATATACATGACTCTGTATCACTAACACGTGTTTCCTAAAGCCACAGCATAGTACCATTATTCTTCTGATGAACATAACAATAAACGTAAATCTAAACACTATACTTTCCTTGTGACCTTTGACCCATATCAGTGACCTCTGACCTACAGGGTCAGGCCTACGTTGGATACGCTGTGAGTGCCTTCTCTGTCACTCTTTACTCAAGTGCCTCTTCCTCACAGTTAATGTTATTTTTCATTATCAGTGTATCATTATCCATGCCAGAGGTCAAGGGTCGTGACCTTAGCAAGTAAATGCGTATTGGTGTCAGAGATTTATCAGCTGAAATAACCATAAGACTCGACTAATACAATAGAAGTTTACTAAAGTTCAGGTAAGAAAATATCTGATGTCTGTAAGAAACAAGGCAGAGCATATTGTGGAAAATGAATACTTCAAACACAGCAGACTGAAACAAGTATATTTCATATCCTGGACAAGTTAGATAGCGTACTGTACACATCGTGAGGGAAGCATCTTCTCCATAAACACAACTCAGCGGAAAATAGGAATTTCAGTAAACACATCAGTTGATGTGAACGTTGAGAATGTATTACATTCTGTCGAGAATGTGATGTAGTTACCCACACAAAGAGAGTTATCTTTACTATTGTGTGAGAGAGATAGTGTTATAGTAACCCCCAGCGAGCTACCTTTACCACTGTGTGAGTGGTGGAAAAATGATATGGCCATAGGGATACCACTGTGTGATAGTGGGAGATATTTCTACTACTGCGTCATAGTAAGTGTGGTAGGGACTCAGTACTTCTGGGATATAACTGCCGCTGTGAGCGTGGTAGCGGTATACGCACGTCTAGCACCTCTGTGGTTGAGCTGTAACACTGTGCAGTTGTGGTATTGATACAGTAACTACAACAGGGATTCATCTACCACTGTACGACCGTGGCAACGATACAGTACCTACAATGGGACCACCCACAAGTGTCAATAAATAACTTTGATATTATCATCCTCGGCAAAATGAAACTTTTACCCAGAGATAAGAATTCAGTAAAAATTAAATATGCACGTTTCACACATTGTCTGAGATATATCATAGAAATAAATTCTTGCCATTCCCTACATCACGCGAAACCGAGACACTGATTTGATTCCCAGTGAATCTGAAAAAGAAGGTAAGTATGCAGAACCAAGAAAGGAAATAGAAAGGGAGTTCTTACCTTGAGGATAGGGGACAACAGCTGGTCCCGGTCACACGCATGCTGCCTGTGTTTTTGCAGAGCGGCGGAGAGCAGCAGGGGAGCTGTGTAATGTAAACACTGGCTGGTGCAGCTGGTCTGGCCGCTGGTGGAGTCCCTCACGACACGATGACTGTTGTGAGGGGCGGCAGTGTACCCTCCTACCCTAGTGATTCATCAAGGTTTTTTGTGCGTTTTTTTGGGGGGTATATGTCCTTGGCTGCTCTCATGTGTTTTGCTCCGTTTTCTATTCTTTTTTTTAGTTCTGTTATCTGTTCATTCCTTATGACGTCTAGGGATACTTCTACAAGTTGCTACTCGCCTTCACTACTATATAAACACTGAAAATATATTGAACTCGAATATTCTTCGCCAAATATTTGATGCTCATGATGACCACAAGAAAAAATGTTAAAAGTCTTGCTCACATAATGTACACACAAATTATAATTTACGAATCAATCAATTCTTTAATGATGTCGAGAAAGAGAGAGACAGATAAAGAGAAAGAGAGAGACGGAGGTAGGGAGGAAGATCTATATATCTCCCAAGTAGCAGTGAGGCATGCAGCGAGTCGTCTGCCTCAACACACCCTACCACTTCTGACAGCCACACTCTCCAAGATCCTAAGAGTTCAGTATGATTTCGGGCGTATCTATCAAAACATTATCTTAAACGCATTTTCAATCCGCTAGAGCAAACGTCCGTATATATTATGAGTTTCGTCGCTGTTTAGAGTAAAATTGATCATTTCTGCTACTGTCTGATTTAGGACTTGGTCTATTCTATCCACTGATCACCTTCCACGAGGTGAGAAGGTACACAAACAGGAGTAAGAGGTCCACAGTGCTTTCTGTCCCGAGAACAACTAGAGGTAGGGAAGGCTGCCGCTGGCTGGCCAGGAGAGAGCGCTGGGTACACCTTCCCGCTCGACGTCCCGGACACAACTGACGCCCGCCTCGCCCTAGAGTCCTCGTAGGGATTCGACCCGCGCCCATTTCACCCTCAAACCAAGTATATTTAGGTTCGTCCTCCCTAAACATCTTCCCTCACCCGTCTTGACATAGCTTAATCTCGTCAGGAACGTCCAGAATCAGACTTATTGCCCTGCAATGATGCTTGACTGTAGGGGAGATTTAAGAATATTGATCCCAAGTCTTGTGGTTATAGGTTTAGGTCTACTTTCCCCAAATGGACTCGTGAGCATCCGTTAGCATCCTGATGCAGACCTGCCCTGCAGGACGAGGCTGCTTCACCATCCAGAGTTGACCCTTGACACCCACACTGTTCTTGACCTTTCATTAATCATCTGCCGCTCACAACATCACTTTTCACTGGACCTGCGACAGATCAAAACGCTAATAAATTTCTTCCTCAGCTAGTGAGAAATGAACAAAGCTTTCATGATGACGTGCTAGACTTGCCCTGGACGTATCCTGGATGAGGAACACGGCTCATAGTCTGGAAAATATTTGGAAGTCAAACAAGCCAGCTGCTGCTCTCTATACAGTATCATATAAATTGAATTATGTGAGTCATAAAACATATCTGTTGTCAGATGTTCTCACCTCTGTCGACCTCATAATTTTTGAACTAGTAGGCAAAAAATTTGACATCATTTTAAGTGATATGTATCATGATAACGGCTATACTAATATGTTCATCGTAGCTTTCTTTCTTTTTTGCGATGGCAATCTATATCATGAGGGGAGAAGAGACTCCTCTGATTTATTCCCTTCCAAAAAATATGGATGATGGTGGTATCTACTGACTCAGAAGGCAGTGAAAAAGAAGCCAACTCCCGCATGAATATATATTATCCACCTTATGGCTCTTGTAAAAAATGCCAAAAATAGCTGCTTCTTCCTGAGAAGTCTTGGGTAGGCGAGCACTGTATAGGGAGATTTCATTGCTCTCTCTCTCTCTCTCTCTCTCTCTCTCTCTCTCTCTCTATATATATATATATATATATATATATATATATATATATATATATATATATATATATATATATATATATATATATATATATATTTATTTATTTATTTATATATATCGTCATCATAGAACCCCGACTGACTCTCCATGCTCACTATGAAATCATATCCTTAGAGGGAACTTCTTCCATGTATCTTCCGAAAGATTAAAAAGAATAATTCCTCAGTCATATCCAAAAATGATAAATGGTCTGAAGTAAAGATTGAAAGACGGCAGCATACATCCAGACAGACAGACGCACAGACACATACACAGAGATAGACAGACATATGTATATCATGATAGAGAGACATATGTATATCATGATAGACAGACATATGCATATCATGATAGAGTCTGTGAAACACTTGAGGTTCTCCATCCTGTTATAGTGACGTGCCTTCATCACTCACGCCCCACAGAGAGGACATCCTCAAGGGAACCTCTCGTGTTTGTTCAGGATTAAGGAACGTGCCTAGAATGTGTCTAGCGTGGAGCACACGCTATATCCCTGACAATATACTTGTGTGCTCAGCTAAAGTGCAAATATGGCACTTGGATAACGGGAGCCTCAGCCAGGCTCCTCAGTGGAACACGTGGCCGACTATACTTCCTGCCACGGCAGGTAGGTTTATTTCCCCTCAACAAATAGAATACATTTCAAGACGATGAATAATTCTCCTACATGATCCCTGGTCTTTCGCTTGAAATTGTCAATTTTTCTTTTGAATATTAATTTTTTTTCTTTATTCTGCTTCATGACAAGTTATCAGAAACATCATCACAGGTAGATGAAATATTGCTATGTATCATCAGTATACAATAACAACGTCAACATAACAACATAACAATGCCAACAAGGTCTGCCTGTAGGCGTGCCTCTTTGATCTCCCAACACGCTGTCAGGCAGAAATGCCTCTCTCCTGACAGGCCAGTCTTCAATAAGTGAGCCAATACTGGTCGGATATTGAGTGTCCGGATGAAAGTGTGTTACATATTAAGCAAGTGAGCGCATGTATGTATGTACGTAAGCGTGTGTGTGTTGATGTATATCATCTCCGGGGATGTGTGAACAGTATCGTGTATATCCTGCATTAGTATGAAAATGTTAAGTGTGTCACTGTATATAGTGTGGCTGGAAGATGATAGTGCTAACCCGTGACCATACACAAAAGATCTTTCATTTACCACAATAACAAGGATGCCTCGAGTGATGGTGGGGCACAGATCTCTCCCTCTGTGGTTGTGTGTAGAACAGTTAATAGTGTCAACACATGGGATTGGCTGACCCCTCACGTGCAGTCACTTCAAATACCGTCATATATAGATCATAGAGGGAAAATCTGTGTCAATGTGAGATGCAGATATCAAGTCAATAAAGATAACATAAGCCATAATCCTCCCAGAACACAGCATATACACGCAGCGCCAGGACCCGACACGGGAGGAGCAAAGGTTAGTAAATCGGTATTTACCTTCCATTAGTGAGTGACTCCAGGGCAGAGGGTGCCGCTCACCTCCACACTAGGGAGAAAAACCTCCGCTGGCACACGAAGCTGGGGTCCCAGCTGGGCAGTAGGGACCGGGTAGTGGTGCATTATGATGGAAATGATTCTGTTTAAAGCACACACACACACACACACACACACACACACACACACACACACACACACACAGTGAAGTGGCAGACATGCTTAAGTGAAGATGGCTTCTCTGTTATTCCGTAGTGAAGAAGTCTGCAGGTCCGGCAAACTGCATCAGCCAACGCAGGAGTCTCCTCTACGAGGCGTCTGGAAAAAATAATTACTTGTTTCACTGCCGAGGATGGAAACAAAGACATTTTTGTCCGGCAAAGAAAAGGTTTAAGTGAGTGCAAATGGTTCCTTCTTGCCAAGTTATTTTCTATTATATGTTTTCTCTTTTCTAAGGTAATCCACTTTACCTCTTTTATTCTCTTTCTTCCTGACTTTAAACTCAAGGAATTATGTATATATATATATATATATATATATATATATATATATATATATATATATATATATATATATATATATATATATACTTAGTAGTTGCAAACAAGGTAACTAGAGCGAGCCAACGTTACAGATTCATAGTACGGAGTTTGTCTTGGTATAGCGAGTATGTTAACATCACATGACGTCATAATATAGATGACACAACTTCTATGTTCGCAGAGGAAGGATCGATGTTACTGACTCCATCGTTGTGACTATGTTGTCAGCAAGCAAGACGCCCGAGGTAACTAGACTGTCCAGTGCGTGTTGTTGTTTGGTGCTTGGATGATTGGGCGATCACACCGGGACACAGGATTCTGACCACTTGAAAAATCATCAAAAGTACGTGTAAGAATTTCTCTCTCTCTCTCTCTCTCTCTCTCTCTCTCTCTCTCTCTCTCTCTCTCTCTCTCTCTCTCTCTCTCTCTCTCTATGTGCATGTTAACACTTCTAGCTTAATGACCACTCCACAATCGATAGACATTAAACTTAACTACATGTGCCAGGCTATTGGTATGCTTCTAACGACGCTCTGGAGAGTATACCTTCTGGGCAATTAGCCTCACACGAATCTTTTAGGTAAATGGTCGGACACAGATTCCCTCGACAAGTGGACAGACACAGATCTTGTTAACAAAGGACTAAAGACAAATCTTTTGGACAAATGGAATGACAAAGTTTTTCCTTTAAGCAGACCAACAGGAGTCATTTGTACACAAATAATCTGCAAAAAGGGAATAAATCTCCCGGACAGTGAAACAAAACGAGTTTCTCAGACATGTTTACACACAGGAACCGTTCGAGCAAGTAGACGGAGGTGAAAATTTGCTTTAATGCCAATAAATTAACATAAGGACATTTTTGTACTTGATCTTTTCCTATTATCACCATACAGCCATAAACATTCATGTTCTAACTTATCATTATTTGAACAAACGGTTGTTGATATTATTTCATTGTGGCTACGGGACAGTTTATGCACAGTTGTGAATAACGTTTATGGAGGAAAATCAGTAAAAAGTTTTACCTGTGTTGAATGCGAAATTAAGGTACATGTAATGCTTGAAGATCTTTCTTAACATTATAAAACATGTTTTATTCCTATTTCTGATTCAACTCTTCTATAGTGCTAAACGTTTCTGTAAAGCTCACTTGGGTTTGATTAACTTTGAGCGCTGAACTAAGAATTGATCCAAGGATAATACATCACTTGGCATTAACTGGTCAGCCACTGCGTTAACTGGTCAGCCACTGCGTTAACATTATTTTTCCCGCTTGTTTTGTAATCCATAATTCTTTACTCATACCATGATAATCAACTGACTCACATTCAGTGAAAAGAGAATGTAAATTTTATAAAAAAAAAAACTATAGTACTATTGACCAGACACGTGCGCTACTAGGACGATGCACATGATGCTGAAATTATGCCTATGCGACTGGAGAGATGCACAAGCCATAGAAAGACGGATATCTTCCTGAAGAAATAACTCTCATATTCTTGAAAAGACGAGAACCTCAAGGAACAACACACAGACCAACAAGAAGATCGGGAAAATACTAAGCTGTTCTATGAAAGCGACAAAGTCATATTATACGATACATTCATTGTGAGGTCAAGTGAAGTTAAGTTGTTTTGCTTGATTACGCAAGTGTGTGCACTCGATCTCAACTCTCTAACTGGTGAGTACAACTTATTCATCACAAGTCTCCATCTGCTGAGTTTTCTTCACAAGTGTTCAGTAGTCTGGCAATAACTAGTACACATTCTTTAGCTTTTCTCCTCGTCCGTGACCAACCACCCGCTCGTCCCCAGCTTTAGGCCTGAGGATTAGAATCTGAGAGAACCTTTCTATCCGAGAAGCATCGATTGGAAGTCCTTAAAGATCTCGAAGAAGTGTAAATAAGATTTCGGTTTCTGCGAGCTTTCTGAAGAAGTAGAGCTTCCAACTACAGTGTTGTCAATCGGCTTAACTCCGGTGGGGTTCCCTGACGATCTCACATATATACCTACAAGATTTACAGTTTACACAGTGTTTCCTCCGCTTACAATAGTGGCAGCGTGTACCAAGTTTTAAGTCTTTGGAATACAACTGAAGGTACTAGACTTTCAGCCATGACTTTCGTGCAGATGTAGATAAGGTTTTTCGTGCGGTATAAACAGATCATTCGATCTTTCATGTCCGAGCTCGTTGACGTAGATATGGCTTGGCGTGGACGATGTTTGGGGAACATTTTTCTCTCTGGTTAAGTGCCTAAGATATCTCCAGTATCCTGGAGGACACACAAGGTCTCTCACCTTCTTTGTGGAAATGTAGATGGAATTCCTCAGAATGAGATCACGGGGCGGCAGGCCAATCTATTTTCCACGTATTAGATCTTCTCTGATCTAGTGGCCCCAGTCTTAACACCCGGGTTGACGAAACCAGCCAGAACGCGCGCGCACCTGCCCACCTCAGGTTTTCAACGAAATGAAACCTGACAGGTGACTAAACAGGTGCAACTTCCACCCAGATATTACGGCCTGTCACGTGCCAGAGGATCAGCTGTCTGTCAGTAGCATGGGAACACCAGCGTGGCTCAGGAGGGCGACTTGTGACGACGATCACCGCCTGTCACCACTTGCTCCTGCTGGCTGATCATTCATGATCCTGGTGATCTGCTGGCTGATCATTCATGATCTGGTGATCTGCTGGCTGATCATTCATGATCCTGGTGATCTGCTGGTTGATCATTCATGATCCTCTCGCTTCGCCACACATCCTCCTGCGTGCAGCGCTCATGTTATCAGAATCACCTGAGGTTATCTAAGGTCATCTCGGCTTTCTTGATGTGCTGAATCTATCGAAGGCAGTATGATATTATCTTAGGTCAAGTGAGGTATCCTGGTCACCTGAGGTTGAATAGATATACCGAAGATCGCAAAAACGTTTGAGGATTATCTGACGTATTTGCAAGTTTTGAGGAAGCGTGATGTTTTGAAAGATCAAGTTATACTGAAAATTTTCAACATATCAGAATTAATGAGATAATCTTAGCTTCAGCAAGATTCTGACTTTATCCCGTGTAACCCTAGGCCATTATTCATCCCCAGTCCCCCAGGAACCAGAGGAAGGCAATACCAAGCAGTTCCTCTCATACTTAGTGAACTACTGAGCGTTACTGGAGGCAGCGCCACGAACATCGTAACTTAATATGCCACATAGTCTCACCGCAGAACATCTACGTTTGTTCGTGTATGTTTTCCACATTGGCAGTAAAGTGAGAAGGTAAGCTACACTATGAAATTTATTGAGTTATAAAGGTAAACGTGAAGAAAGATTTAAGTGTAGTAAACTGTGATTGCATAAGGAAAAAGGCAGAGCCTAGAAGCAGTAAAAAAATATGTGAACTAGATTTAAAAGTCCTTCTGTATGGCATTCGAATTCAAGTCTGAAAAACTAACCCTTACTCTTTACAATCTGCTAATGCGTCAACACCTTGAATATTGTTTAGAGAGAGAGAGAGAGAGAGAGAGAGAGAGAGAGAGAGAGAGAGAGAGAGAGAGAGAGAGAGAGAGAGAGAGAGAGAGAGATAATAGCATTCTAGGTGAAAACACTCAGCTTCTATCATAACATAAATAACAATATCACGTAATTACATTCATCACGTTGTCACCAGCGTAAATGGACCAGCTATTAGAGAGTCCGACAGAACTAAACATTCTAATTACCCAATTTCAAATATGTCTGTGGCGTGCCAGTTCCTGACAAGAACTTGCCAATTAAGCAGAAAGAAATGCCAATTACCAGGTAAGATATTCTCTACCGTTATTGGTCAGAAACGTACAGCAGCAGGTGTGCTTCAGGAAACCCGTTGGAACAATTCCATTTTTAATTATGGGTAGTGTTCGCCAGGCTCCTCAGGGGGTACATAACCAACATGTAATCCGATTAGCCACACTGGACGAGGAAGGCATCTGCTAGCGGTCTGATCAGCCACGGACAGTGTACCCTGAAGGTCATCATCAAGTGACTAACGACCTGGTAACTATTGGAAAGGTTAATCAGAACATCTTTCTTTTAAGTATGAATTAAGTAAATGAAATAGAGGAGATTAGGCGTAGAGTAAACGTTACCTCGACGCCATGAAGATAACTCACATTACTGAAATCAACTGCGTTTCTGGAGCTACATAACATAAAGCTTTCAGGGTCTTGTTGAGACGTCAGTCTGCTGAACTTACTCTTATCAATCTCAACGTCTTTGATCTCTTACAATACAAGAGAGAGAGAGAGAGAGAGAGAGAGAGAGAGAGAGAGAGAGAGAGAGAGAGAGAGAGAGAGAGAGAGAGAGAGAGAGAGAGATTATGTAAACACTATGACTAAGTGTTTTTCCACAAGCTTGCGAAATATGTTCAGAATGACATGTGGACACCATTTGCTTCCTTGTTATGACAACCTACATAACCCACTTGGTTGTAAACATGAACAACAACAACACATCAGACCCACGGAGCCTGAACCCAACAGAGGTGTTCGTGACCTGGAAATTATGGAAATTATGGACACAAAGGAAAAATCTCGACATTACATAATTACAATAAGAAGAACCTGGAGGCGAGCATCTCTCCACAACGAAGTTAATTAGATTGAGTTCTTCTGGTGTACTTGATGCCCACCGTCTGGAACATCACCCTTTCAGAACACTCCAGGCGTCACTCTGTCCTTGCTGCTGGAACAGACTTGAATTCTTACAAGTGGAACCTCAGTGTGGGTCTCATGCTGTTATGAAAGTAAGAATGGAATTATTTCCCGTGTAGTCACCATTTCAATCTCCACTGGAATCATGAAGAGTAGAATGCTAATTCTGGCCATAAAGACCCCGGAACATTAGAGTCTTACTTCTCATTACTGATACACACATTTTCTCTGAACAAAAAGATATAAAAAAAAAAATCAATGGAATTTGAAACTTCGAAAGAGCAACTATCCTTTGTTTAAATGAAAAGTGATAACAGTCTTAAGGAAACACTTCAGCGACGAGAGTTGGATGAAGCAACGCGTAGCTGATGTACAAACACATTTTCAAATCAAACTTCAGCTCATAGCTCCTCCACTTTTAACATTAATGCCATCGTTCTTTTCCTATTTACTCCCGCTGTCTACCTCCTCCACCCAACTCCTCATTCTCTAACTCCTCCAGCTACGTTCTCACTCCTTACCTTCTCCAGAGAACGTAATGCTCTACACCTTCAGTTAAGAATGTCACTCCACAGCTCCTTCAGGTAATTCCCAACTCCAAGCCTCCACCAGCAAGCTCCTCATTCCCACCATTCTACAGCTAACTTATCACCCCTGACCTGAGCTAAATTTCTCACAAGTGGCCAGCTAACTCATCCTTCTCTACCGTTTTTTCTCTCTCTTTGGCTTAGACGACATAGGAAAAAGAATGCTGTAATCAAGGCCATCTCATTAACGTTATATATTTGTGTATACTTTAGTATAAGCTATATGTCCATTTTGTCAACTAACTTCTAGGGTAGGATGAACA
>NC_092257.1:10653251-10775751 GCF_036320965.1 Panulirus ornatus
TTGAGCGTCTTGTAGAGTGCTGTCTGGAACAAGAGTTGATTGTCTCCGGTGGTAACAGAGAGTAAGACGAAGTCAGGTCCCTTAATGGAAACCTGGTGGCGTCGTGACCGGACGTTAGTTCAGCCCTCACGCACATGCCAACCAGAGAAACTCCCTCATTGAGACCCCACCTCGCACCCTCACTTTGTCTCCACTGTTGCTGGAGTGAGACACATTCCTGGGCCATGACGAGCGTCGGAAAGGCAGGACGTCATACTGGAGTACAACAGAAATAGTGAGTACCACACACCCTAGCGAAGTACGACACCCTGCTTGGCTGACGTTGCGACAGATAGCAAATATGAGCCTTATCCCTGGATCCTCCAGTTGCAATATTTGATAATAGCATTCCTTTTATTCATACCCTCCTATATAATATCCTTAGCAGTATGCGCTCTACATGTCACGTAATGTTCTGTCTCACATATTATCCTGCTGACTGTTGTGCCGAAGGGAGTGGTGGGTGGAGGGATGTTTTCTGCTCCACCATCATTCCTCTGTTTACTTACAACCTATCATGTTATCAATGGCCTCCCTCGCGGATCATAAGGTCTCCTGCTGTATGTTCTTATTGTTCATTCTTTCACCCATCCCGCACCTCAGTAACACACTATCACTTCCTCACTCACCATGCGCGCACCTCCATAAAGTCAGCTAGCATATCTTTGCCCAGTCTGTACCTTCGGTGTGCTGGTTCCTTGCAAACTCACCGCTGACTGTTGAGTGGCTTGGTGTAAACTGAGGCCCAGATACCACGTACCGAAACTACTGGAGGAGCATTCAAAGCGTTGTGAACCACATCACCGCTCCGTGGGCTAGGGTCGAGCGACTCGTGGGAGGAACACCTGACGTGTCTGCCCTGGTGTCGTGACCTTCACTCGACAATCTAATTATAACTTGATAACTTATGTTGCCTCTCTGGTCTGAGTTACTCTCTCCAGAAAACCGTCACTGTTTTCTGTAAAATATGATATCATTTTCATTATCATTTATTTGTATTCATATCATTTTCTTCACTTATTAGTTTGATATTTAAAATTTCCCCTCAGCTACCTTCCTTGCTGACGAACTTCTCTAGTAATGAGAGGCATAATACACTTGACTTGGTTGACTGGAGTTTGTGATCATTGAATATCAACATGAGACTCGAACAAGCGTTGTATCTAATTAGAAATGGAACTAGCTGTGGAATGAGTCTCCTAAAGTGGAAGTGCCGTGAATAATTGGCTAATTACAGTAAAGATCTCCTCCCAGGTGACTGGCATTTCTCCATACTAATGACTAATGACGTTGCTGGGGTCTGATGACTGACACAGATGCTTCCTTCAAATGAAGGAAGCAGAAATGTCGCTTTTGTTGATGATTTGTCTTATTTTCATTCAGCCCCACGATCCTTCCATGGATCTACAATCAGTGGAAATTATATAAACCAATGCATGATAGACTGAGTTCTAATCTTATAACAAACATGTGCAAAATGTCAGAATATCGGTGTCTTCTAGAAAGAGAAATATAACGTAGTACAGTGTGTATTGCTTAGCTTCACACATTCATTGGTATGCTGGTCTAGGATCACATAGACCAGCATACCTTGTAGCATACTGCTGAGGACAAGGTAAACTATACCAACATTGCAGTGTACTGGATTATAACACGATAGACTATGCCCACCTTGCAGCATACGTGCTTACAGCAAGCTAGATCGTACTCACCTTGCAGCATAGCATATCAGGTCACAGCAAGCTAGAGTATGCTAACTTTGCAGCATACCGGCATACAGCGAGATAGACCATGCCCACTTGCAGCATACAAGTATACACATGTTGGACTATGCCCACATTGTAACCTACCGGCCGAGAAGTTAAACCACGCGTGCCTTGTAGAGTTCCAGCTATGGATTAAACCAAGACCACGTGATGGTGGAGAAGTCACGACAGGTTAGTGTGGTTTACCAGGCTAAACCAGACAGGAGAATTCTTACCATGTACCACACCTGGCCAAGGAGCAACCCTCCCTCCCTTCCCTCCACCCACCCAGTCAACATAACACCTTCCTCACTGAGTCATTTAAAGAAAGAAAAGAAAAGTAATTACTTGGCAAACTGCCGTGAAAGAAAACAAAAGTGTTTTTCGTCTGAAAAAAATAAGGTCTAAGCGAGAGTGTGGGGTCAGGTCTGGTGGAGTAATTTCTGTTCCTTTGTTATGAGTTTTGCTGTTTGGTTCCCTTTGTTCCTTTGCTCCCTCACCTCCGCTTCCTCTCACTCTTGCGGATGTACTACGTGTGTGTTTGTGTGTGTGTGTGTGTGTGTGTGTGTGTGTGTGTATAGGTGCGTGCATATATATGTTGGTCTGTTTCCATCCCTTACTTAAGAATTTAAACCACTTTAGCTGCTCCATATCATCTCATTATTTATTTTCAGTCCTAAAAACTGGGTTTCCCTGTCTCTCTCTTTTTCCCCTTAAACAGTGAATTCTTAAGCCAGCGCAGCTCAGGTCGGGCCAGCAGGTTCCGGCTGCTGACAGATTTACCCAGCATCTTCCTCCCTGGAGAGCCGGTCTGGCCTTCATGGACGACATACCACAATGTTTTCTTAATGATCTTAGCTTCAGCCACGGGACGGCCTGCTTACGTACACCAGCTTACGAAAACATGTTAGTATGGACATTACGAATACCTTCATCAGAACACATGCTACGATGTGTACCATAATCAGATATTACAATTTAGATTATCTTTACCGTAATAAGAAAATTGGAAGGTAAACGAACGTCTTACGACCATGTTACGAGAATATGGAAGACGCTTTCTAGATACAAAAATGAATGGGAAAATTAAATTTCCATCTGTACCTGGATATCTTCTGTCATTCTGCTATATGAACACACATTGGTCTGGAATTCTAGCGTCCTCTCGTGACGCTAATGTACACTCTCGTCAGGTTTCTTGAACGTATCAAACATGTTTCTGAAATAAGCAAATGTCTTGGGCAGTAAGAGCCTCATGGTTCATCTAAGGGTATGTTGTGCTGCACCAGGGCTATGTAATGTGATGTGGTCCTTGGCTGTCATAGACAGAAGACAAATCATGGAGAATATTTCCTCTGGTGTCTTAATACCTCTGGAATATGGATTTGTTACTGACGATTTTTTTTTATAAAAAGATACAACACAAACATTGGAGCACTGCCGCCAACGCCTCTCTAGACGGCAGAAGATTATCACCAAAAATTTTGAAACAAATTCTACACAAAATTCATGATAGATGATGTAGAACCCGGCCTCCGCTTCCTCCTGTTCCTCAGGACTTCGTGAGAACGTGCCATGTTGGCCATGTTCATGTAACCTGCCCCGATCTTGTATTCTGCCGCCAGGTCATCCAAGGATATCTCACGATGTTCGTAAGGTATTTGAATTTTCTAATCTTACTTTAGGTTCTCGGTGGTTACCGAGTTTATCTGGACTCATCTGAAGGCAAGAAACATTGCCGAGATTATTTACGATCGTAAAGACTATATGAGATTTTCTAAGATGGTGTAAACTCAAACAAAATAAACTGTTATAAAAGGAACCGACATGAAAACTATGAGAGATTAGCAACCATCACGCAAGGTTAAGTGATTAAGTTTACTTACATTAATCAGAGAGAGAGAGAGAGAGAGAGAGAGAGAGAGAGAGAGAGAGAGAGAGAGAGAGAGAGAGAGAGAGTAGAAAGCCAGGTTAGGGTTTACACTATAACCTCAAGTCATCAGAGAAAGCCAATACGTAACAGTTCGTTGCTCCATCTTGGGTAATTTGCTGAGCCTTTGTGAAGACTGCAACATCAAGTAAACTGCATCGCCATCTGAATTATGATGCAACATGGAAGATACTGTGTGTGCGTGTGTGTGTGTGTGTGTGCATGTGTGTGTGTGTGTGTGTGTGTGTGTGTGTTTATGTGTGTATGTGTGTGTGTATGTGTGTGTGTATATATATATACCTAAAATCAACAATTTTGCCCAATGTTTACTGTAATCTACACCTCTGCGTCGATATTTTCTTCCTTTTTGGGAGTTGACGAGATAAACTGTTGACCATTGTTACTGTTTACCATTACATAAACACATGCACATTTACAGACATGCAGCCATGTACACACATACACATAGAGAAACACTCATCCAAATTGATGCACATAATCACTCATGCACTCACTGATACAAACACAGACACATATACACACTTCAACATGAGCACACACACACACACACACACACACACACACACACACACACACACACACACACACACACATTATTTTCACTGTTGGGCCAAAATTCAGATCAAAATACAGTTCAGTTGGTGTTGCAGTCTTCACAAAATTTCAGCAAATTACCCGAGATGGAGCAACGAATTGTTACGTATTGGCTTTGTCTGAAGTTGAGGAAGGTGAGATATGAGATTTGCTCTGAGAGGATGTAAGATAGTAGTACGAATTCTTACCTGGCTTCCTTCTATCTCTAATAGATATATATATTGGTATATAAACCCTGTCTATCACTTAACCTTGCGTGATCGAAGCTGGTCCTCATCGCTTCATGTGAAATCCTTTTCTAAGAAACTTCTTTGCTTAGCAGAGCCCAGATGACGTCAGATGGTCTTTATAATCTGAAATGATCTTCAAGATTTTTCTCGCTCACGCTTGACCCCAGAGATGCATTGATGACCTTCGATAACCTTAAGTGACGTTAAGAAACTCAGTGATCTTGAGACTATCCTCAGATACCCTCGGATGACCTCGGATGACCTCGAAGCAGAATACAAGATCATGTCAGGCTGGAGGAACATGGCCGACATGACACGTTCTCAACAAGTCCTGAGGACGAGGAGGCAATGCTGCAGATCTGCTTACTTGACTTGCATTAATTTCACGTCAAGTCTGTGTCAGGTTCACTGTGACAATATTTCTCTCAGGCAGGAGGCAAAGTTTTTATATTATTTTTCCTTTTATAAAGTAGAGGTCGTGAATGATACAACGTTTCTTAAGTGTTTAAGTGATCTTGACACACTGTACCAGCTGAGCATTACCTTACACAGTTGTGAGATACGTTTAAGTAAACCTTTCAGAATCAAAGATGTCCTTGCTCCCTGTAAGTTCTAAAAGACTCCATGGGGAGAAATCGAAGTGCAAATGTAATTTATTTATACTTTTCATTTCTGATTTTTAGTGCTTTCGATATTTATCATCATTGTTTTAAAACGCTCGTTTACCTCCTAATTATGAATTCTCATACCACATTTATTTATACTATTTATTCACACCCTTAGCAATAACTCCTTATCATTACAGACTTTTACATCATAGTCCCAACCTTAATCTGAGATCAATATATTCAAACAGAAATCTAATCTAATGCAAAAATATCATATCTTCATACTAACATGTTTTCGTAAGCTGGTGTACGTAAGCAGGCCGTCCTGTGGCTGAAGCTAAGATCATTAAGAAAACATTGTGGTATGTCGTCCATGAAGGCCAGACCGGCTCTCCAGGGAGGAAGATGCTGGGTAAATCTGTCAGCAGCCGGAACCTGCTGGCCCGACCTGAGCTGCGCTGGCTTAAGAATTCACTGTTTAAGGGGAAAAAGAGAGAGACAGGGAAACTCAGTTTTTAGGACTGAAAATAAATAATGAGATGATATGGAGCAGCTAAAGTGGTTTAAATTCTTAAGTAAGGGATGGAAACAGACCAACATATATATATGCACGCACCTATACACACACACACACACACACACACACACACACACACACACACACACACACACACACACACACAAACACACACGTAGTACATCCGCAAGAGTGAGAGGAAGCGGAGGTGAGGGAGCAAAGGAACAAAGGGAACCAAACAGCAAAACTCATAACAAAGGAACAGAAATTACTCCACCAGACCTGACCCCACACTCTCGCTTAGACCTTATTTTTTTCAGACGAAAAACACTTTTGTTTTCTTTCACGGCAGTTTGCCAAGTAATTACTTTTCTTTTCTTTCTTTAAATGACTCAGTGAGGAAGGTGTTATGTTGACTGGGTGGGTGGAGGGAAGGGAGGGAGGGTTGCTCCTTGGCCAGGTGTGACACATGGCAGGAATATTCGTGGTTGAGTCTGGTAAACCACAGTACCGGTTTAATACAACTGAATAGAACTGAATTAAAATAGCAACGGACTATTGAGTCCTACGAGGCTGTTTGTGATTGTGGAAGAAAACAGAATTTGTGGATTATTGGGGTTGGAGTGGAAAGACATTCAGGTTTTTTAAAGCCGTAAACTGTAAAACCTGTAGATTCATCGTGTAGGTGAGGCTGTGCAAATAATGGAAGTCGTGGATGTGAAACGAAACATTTATCAAGACTAGGCTGAAACATATCTACGGTATTATTGTCATTCTCTATTTGATAAATCCTCCCGTACGTTAACAGTCATGATGAAGTGCCAACACTTCGCTGCATCTGAGGTAGAACGTCTGCCCACGAGTTTATATTATCACTATGAGTGAAATTAGACGAATGTATTCGTAAGTAGCTCGTTAGATCGAGATTAACGAAGCCTGTAATGATTCTGAATACCTGTATTAGATCACCTATCAATGTTGTCTTTTCTCAGATAAACAGATTCAATTCGTCTAGTCTCACAGGATTTGCTTCTCAAGCCGGTAATCATCTTGGTAGCTCGTCCCTGTACTTCCTCCATTCTGTCAAGCCGGTAATCATCTTGGTAGCTCGTCCCTGTACTTCCTCCATTCTGTCTTGTATCTTTCCTCAAGTGGGAAGACCAAAACTGAACACAATATTCAAGACTGTGAGGCATCATTGGATTATAATGAGTGAGGATGATTTCATGAAACTTAATTCCAAAATCTTTCCTATGAATCCAAGAAGTTTGTTCTTCTTCATTACTGCTTCTGTTCACGGCTTGTTTAGCTTTAGGTTCTTTTCCTAACTGACCCTCTGTATCTCACTAGAATTCATCTTATAGCTTGCCTCTTCATATTTACTATCAATATTTAAAACTTTGCACATATCAATATCAAATTAATCTCCAGCTGATAGTCCAGTTCAATAGTTTGTCTACGTCATGTGAAGCGGCAGACCTTCAGTTTCCGTTGTTAAATTATTTCCGCCAATTTAGGAATGTTAATATGTCCTGGATTGGTCCACCTACTTTAACTGAGACCGTAATGAGCCTCGACCCAGCCACCCACGACATGCTACTTTAACCTTCTAAATATGTGAGCTGGCTGGTGGACTGCCTGAACGTTTTGGATACTTTATTGGTCGTGTGACATCACCCCAGCCACTCGACTCGCTGGGTACACCATAATGATCATGAGACACACACATGGCTTCTTTGTCCGCCTAGAAACACTCTTGGTAATCTTGGACTACTTCCATCGTCCCAGAACCATACACTGGTTCAACCACACCACCAAGAACTCCCACAATAAACACAACATTCAACCACTCTACCAGGAGCTGACACAACCACATATTGGTCTAGCAAAACCACCTAGACAACAAACGACCCTACAGTGTTCCAGCCACACCATCAAGAAAAGTCCTACAAAATTGTTCAGTCACACTAGTGATGAAGGAAATCTCCCGTGAGATGGTCACACACCGGATGGAGGCGATATAACCAGACGTTGTTCATTACTTACGGAGCAGCAAGCTCTTACATCACTAAATAGATGTAGAAAATGAGGGATAAGTTCCCAACAATCTATATTTCATTGATTGTCTTTATTCACAATAAAATAAAAGGTGGGTTGAAGTTGAGGGGATTACATGGTTGTTTAGAGAGCAATTTTCATAGAGAATTTTAAACGATTTGAATGAAGTAATACACTATTTCATCAACATTACAGGACGACCAACATTTACTGAAGTGCTTTGTACATATATCATGAAGTGACCTTCATATTCTCAAACACATTCAATCATTTTTTTCACAGACACATAAATATGTCGACCAGGAGCGTCCCTTCACGTGGAGACAAGGTTCCTGCTCAAGTTTACGTCCCTTGAGAATCAGTGTTCCTCATGTCGTAGATCTCACCGATCACGACCTTGGTGGCATAAATCACTGTGTGGGCGCAGGTTTGCCTCCCACTGCACCGGAAGCCTTCCTTACCATCACACAGACATACGATCACACCGATTTTGGTGTACACATGTTTGGCTTTCTTAAATGAAATGTCGTATAAGATGCAGATGCACAAGTACTTATACACACACACACACACACTGACACGTACGCATACACATTAACGAATGTACAAACTAAGTGAGAATGGTACATGATAAAACGTAATCAAAACAGCATATTTTATCTAAGATGATAAAAGCTGAATTATTGCCTTACACACAAAACTTCCTGCATCAGTAGGGAACGTTATTGCCCAGGACGGTACCGTCTGCTTGGCCAGGACGGTATCGTCTGCTTGGCCAGGACGGTACCGTCTGCTTGGCCAGGACGGTATCGTCTGCTTGGCCAGGACGGTATCGTCTGCTTGGCCAGGACGGTATCGTCTGCTTGGCCAGGACGGTACCAAAGTAATACAGGTACGTCGGCCTCTCGTCTGGGTACGTGAGAGCCGTAACAATCGTTCGCGTGGGTCGTCTGGTCGTCTTCTGTGAACTAAGGAGTCAAGTTTGTTTTGATACATTCTCTGCAGATGTTATGGCTGCTAGGAATGATGAGTCTCGTCCTTCAGTTATGGTGGATATTACAACAAATGTGCAACGATGAGACTACCTGGGAGGACTTGTTATCATTCTGTTCACGAAATTTCAAAGACGAAAAAGCAGATCTGCCTACTGCCTATCATGTCTGATTGAGGTTCTGTAAAGGTCAGTTTCTCCAAAATAAGTGGGTTGGCATCATGGGTACGGTGAGATTTGTTACAATGAAACTCTTACACAAGTGGCGTTGTGAGGGTCGAGGGTATCACACCAGGTATATGTACCTCCGTGCACAACACGTCCATCCCTTCCGAGAAACCCGCCATAACATCTCCTGGGAAGTGGGATTTTCTAGGAATTCCATTTATCCCCGGTCGGTCACTGCGTTCATCTCCGAGGAACCAAAGGTGCAATTCTCATCCAGTGGAAAACCAGGTCTTTGAAATCTTCAAAGAGTCATTTGTGTCATGGCATTAACATGTGTGGAATAAAACCACAGATAAAAAAGAAGTTGCTGTTCCAACTACTAGAAAAACAGCTCAGCAATATTCACTCTTGAATGATGTAATTAGATTATGGCACACTCTACTGACCTCTGAAATCTTGTTTATAAATGGAAAGAAAAAGGAAAGATTTGTAGATCATTTTCTGTCTCTTGACTACTGTAAAACAGCCAACTTAAATATTTTTCCCAGATATCCACAATCTGTTCCTCTTACTGGATACTCGTCATGTCTTTTCTCCCAGGTCTGTGTCTCTCTGAGGAAGGATTCCTTCTTTCTCTGCTTCTCTGGGGTCACTCCACTTCCCACAGGGACATTCTATTCTCCCTTCCCCGGGGCTTCTGTTCCCTGTTGAGGGACCTTTCGCTCTCCCTACTGCCAGACTCTGTCCATCCTTTCTTCCCTGTCCGTTCTCTCTCCTCCTTCCCACGCCTCCTATCGGCCCCTCGGAAACCTTGCCTTTCCGCTCTAGACTTCCTTCTCTCTCCCTGAGAGATGCTTGGGTGACCATCTTCCAGTGAATGCGCTTCACGGGTGTCAAAAGAGGGAGGAGGAGGAGGAGAAGGAGGAGGAGGAGGAGGAGGAGGAGAAGGAGGGGGAGGAGGAGGAGGAGGAGGAGGAGGAGGAGGAGGAGGATGAACATGAGAAAGAGGGGAACATCTGGGAAGCAAGAAACACATAAGGAAAACATCTTTCTTGTTACTAACATGAACTTCAAAACATGATGGAGATTCCTCACGTTTAGCTATGTGATGCAGGTTACTGGTAGCACACGTCCTCTCTGGGTCTGCTTCCCTCCACTGATACTGCAAGATCTGGTCCACAGCTGCTGACGATATAGCCTCAGTGGTTGGCACAACCCGTCCCGAAGCTTCAGCGTTGATGCCACCACTGATGCCACTGCTGGTTTTATAAGCCCAAATGCTACCAATGGTAGGATTACAAGCAGAGGCCAACACTGCAGGAACTGTAAGCACTAAACTTCACATACAAATGTACATGACGACTTTGCTTATATTAAATCGATGCGATTATTTATCTTGCAACTGCCAAATACTGCTCTTACATGATCGTATATGAAGCCTAGCAGTCTGTCGAGCAATAACATGAAACGCTCATGGTGAGGGGCGTGTACTGAAAGCGTCTACGGCGCAGTAACATGGAACATGGAGCAGGGTAAACAGACGGTGGTGCAGAGAATGGTTATGGTACGGCGGTAGGAAACGTGGAGCAGCTGCGGTGAACACAGTACATTAAGCATTGATGTAGTGCAGCGATAAGGATCATGATGCTGGTATATTAAAGATCGTGCAAAATGAGAGCAGAAATGGCGCAGAAATAAAAAACACGAAGCAATCATAGTGAAGATAGCTCCCCAGGAGTAGTGGATATGGTGCAGCAGGAAGAGGTATAGAACAACTAGAGATAATATAGTGCACAGAGATTGAAGATGTTGCTGTAGTGAATAACATGGTTTTATTTTTAAGACGGTCCACTGATGATGAATATAATGCAGGAACGAGAAACAGTAAGCAGTTGCAGTGATGAACTTTCACATAAACGACCATCAGTACAGGATCAACGACCGTTGACACATGACGAATGACCATTGATAAACAACACAACCATTGAAATATGATAAAGAGCCACGAGACAGATGGAAAACAATGAGTTAGGTGCAACGAGTGAAACTTAAAGGAAACAAGTTTTGAACGATAAATCATCAAACGAGTACCAATTCACTAGCGTCAAACAACGTGGCAAACAGCAGCAAACAAGATCCAACGAGTAGATAGCGAGGAGCAGCGAGTAGCGAAGAAGGAACAGCGAGTATCGATTATTAAGTAATGAAAGCATACAGCGCTTCAGCAGCAACGTTGAGCAAGTATCGAGTAATAAGACCGTCTAACGAGCTCATATCAATGATCAACGAGAACACTAACAACGAGTCAAAATGTGTTTATCATGTGATGAGTTACTTTATCCTCTCACTTACGATATGTTATTCTGTAACGCAACCGACTGTAAAAACTGCGAACAGAAAATTTTGTAAACACAGCACACAACATCCTGTTAAGGTTACCAGGAACAATGTGTGTTCGGGGATTCTCTCTCTCTCTCTCTCTCTCTCTCTCTCTCTCTCTCTCTCTCTCTCTCTCTCTCTCTCTCTCTCTCTCTCTCTCTCTCTCTCTCTCTCTCTCTCTCTCTCTCTCTCTCTCTCTCGTTCCAGTGGTATCACAACACTATCCTGCGGCTACATATCAGTAAAGATAACCGGACAATAGCCAACGTTTTTCTCAGACAATATATACTCGGGAGAACAATGAACGCATTCATACATTCATTTGTTGCCTTTACATTGTGCTTTATACACTTCGTTCTCCACATACATATGTTTCTTTCTCTTACATCCTAACTTATAAACTACGTCTTGTTTTTCAATCTTCATTTATCATTTCAGTGAGGTACTTGATCTCCAGTCTCCTTTGTTATGTCCCTTTTAGTACAGTAAGGATAATTCCGAAATTATTGTCACTCCAAGTCATTTACCT
Organism: Panulirus ornatus; assembly: GCF_036320965.1. Taxonomy (NCBI): domain Eukaryota; kingdom Metazoa; phylum Arthropoda; class Malacostraca; order Decapoda; family Palinuridae; genus Panulirus; species Panulirus ornatus. Next base: position 10,665,061 of record NC_092257.1, read on the forward strand.
CTCTACAGACACCTCTCAACACACACACACACACACACACACACACACACACACACACACACACACACACACATACACACACAGAAAATCATAGTTCAGTACCTAATCTCATCTAATACTCTGAATTTCCCTTTCCAGGCAAAGATATGAAAGCACGAGTGCCTGCTGGGAGAGAGAGAGAGAGAGAGAGAGAGAGAGAGAGAGAGAGAGAGAGAGAGAGAGAGAGAGAGAGAGAGAGAGAGAGAGAGAGAGAGAGAGACAGACAGACAGACAGACAGACAGACAGACAGACAGACAGAGGTAAGGAGGGAGGGAACTCAAAGAAAATAGCAGGATAAATGAATGACACATATTGAAAAGTAGAGTCAGTCAACAATTCTGTAAATATGATTCAACACATTCATACGTCGAACACTACCAGACGCTGGCAAGTTTACAATGAAGAGTTCGTTTATCCTGAGAAAATATGTTGGTTTTTCTCTCTCATCTAAAACGTCAGTTATTGTTAAATGTGGAGAGGATTAATAACATCAAAAAGGAGAGATTGTTTATACCTTGAGTCTGTAAATCATATTCAATATGAAATCTTTTGTAATTTGACATTGTTATGTACGAGTCTGTAACTTAAGATGATTCACAAATGTGAAGCTAAAACTCGTCTGAGGCTTAAAACACTGCACACCTGACTATGTCGATCATTTACAGACACACGGCTGTAAACTATGAATTATGAGGTAAATATTTTACAGATCCAACCACGTTAGTCATTTGCAAACCAGAAATTAAGAGTGCATTCTTCTACACACATGGCACCATAAATCATTTAAGAAACCAACGTTTCAGTAGCAAGATCACCCGTGGACCATTGCTTCATAATTTCATGTTGCATATCATTTTCAATCCAAGGAGCCGAAAATCACTTACGTACTAGATGCAGCTGAAAATCATTTTCAAACTAGAGGAAAATTTAAGTAATTTGCAAAAAAGGGAAATATAGATGTTTTACAGACATGGGATTTGTAAATCATTTACAAAACATAGGGTGAAGTAAATTATTTACAGACCAGAGGGAACTGTAAATCATGATGCATAAGCGAGTCTTGAAAGTTAATCTCTCACTTGATATTTATCACTAGGCTCCTGTGGCTCTTCAGTGCTCACTGTTTAAACAGCGTTGCATATGCAATTCAAACTGGAATGCAGATTGATGCATATCTGGCTGCATGTTGCATGGAAGCCCTGGGCTCTTGAATTTATTGCAGGCATATTCAGGAGTAATGTAGGATATGCCGTTGTATGAACGAGCAAGTGATTTGCAGTAAAATTCTCAAGTGATGTATTGCACGGTACACGCGGTAGTCCCTTCCTCTCTCTAGTATGGCACCGTCCCTCTGTGTGCGTTGTTGCTATATCCTTATCTCTGTGAGATATAGCATGATGAAGAGGAAATTAATTGTTGGGTTTAGCTGGAAAATTCACAGTTGGGGGTTCTCACAGTCTGTAGTTAATGGTCTCATGATCCTGAGCTAATGGTTTCATGATCTAGGGCTAATGCTCTTGTGTTCTAGAGCTAATGGCTTCACGATCAAATTCTAATGGTATCATGATAGGTCTTGCCATACTCGTTACGTCTTCAAGGTAAGTGGTTCACCATTATCTAATGCCATTAGTAGAATCTCTTCCTTCTAGTCGAACACCCATTAACATTTTCCGTTAAAACTTGCTGCCCTTAAGATGAAATACTCGTCATTAAGTAATATCGTTTTCAATACGTTCTTGACATCCTTTCCATTATCTAGTGTTGGTAACAGTGCATCCACCAGCCTTGTGGCTGCCCATTAGATAGCAGTGTTACCAGTGCTTATTCGTGTCCAGTGGCACCCCATTAACTGACTCAACATTAGCTGACAATGCTACTAAAATTTGCCCCAAGCTCACTGACTTCCCTTAAGCTCATACCATTATCAACAATGCTTCCTCCGTCCAAATGGCTGGCCATATCCCTTCCGTCCCTCTACCAGCACATTAACTAATGGACACCAAATGTAACGATGGCAATATAGATAGTTCTGCTTCGCCCGGCTGGATCTTTGCCTAATGGTGGATTATTCCCTCCATCCGGCTCCTCACTCACTTCTCTCTTCCACTTCGCCTCTTTCTTCTCCCTTCTCCTCCCACTTTCTTCGCCTATCCCATCCTACTCTAATCCTTTCGTCTATTCCACCACATTCATCCTTGCACATCTCCCCCTTCGTCCATGCTATTCACATCTCTCCCTTTCCCCATTCATACCCCTTGGTTCCTTCTGTATCACTTAAGGGGTAAGTTGAACGATTTTCGCTGCCAACCCACCTCCCTCCATCCCTCCCTTACCTCTTACCGACCACACTCCATTAGCTCCGAAAACAGAGTTCCGTCGATGGAAAGTTTGCTCACAAGTTCCAAATATTTACAGCTGGGGTATGGGGCTTCTGTAGGGGTTGAGTGTGATTGATTTTTTGAATAACCGATGGCCTGTCGGTGCCATGCTGCTCATTTCCCATTCTCTCTATAGTAAAAGGTAAAATGAAAATGATAGAATGAAATTTGAATTTGCCCTTTCAATAGGGCATTATATAGCGTTACAGGAATGAAGTTATTAATTATTCGTAACGAGTGTAATTAAAGCTTTTGATATGGTGTTCGGTAGAATATGTCTGTTGTTTATATGCAGAACATTATACGTGTGACATATGAATTGTATGTGATTTGAATTTATTTCATGTTGTATTGTGATAAAAAAAGTAAATTAATGAATAAATTAATATTTGTGTGTAGTTTAATATGATTTTGTTTTTTTCTTAGTAATGTGTTGAATGGTTCCATTTGGTGTGTGTGTGTGTGTGTGTGTTGACATATCTTGTTACATTATGTTGTTATCTAAATCCATAGGAATAAGTGTTTTTGATTATGTGTATTCATCTGCTTTTTTTTCCTTTTTTCCCCTGCCGTTCGAGAGGCTCTTTTGTTTACTTTCCATCAGCACAGAGAGAATGAGTGAAAAACCAAACACCTGGACTGGTGACGTGGCTGGAGTGACGCCCTAAAGCCAACACTGGAGCAAAATCAAAAATACCTCGTCCTGTTCCCTTAAAAGAGATTCTAGCAAAATCTACTTTATACACGTGTCGGAGTTATTTGTTTTGAAACCACAACAGATAAGAAAAGAAATGTGAAAAACTGTATAGAAAATACATCATACTTTGAATTCTTGAGGATTAGAAAAAGGGAGCCTGAAATATCAACTAAATATATTTGTTGTGATTATACGAAACTTAGAACAAATTGATCCCTTCTTACCGAGTGATCAACAGAGATTATTGATAATAAAGGAAACAACAGACTGTGTACCGCTGTCTCGGTTGGCCTACGGTGACGTCCTGCACACAGTAAACACGTCTCAACCAACAACTTAAAATTGAATCAAAGTCCTTAAAGCTGACTAGATAGACTGGTAGAAAAAACGTAATAATTCAGCATTCATTTCCTTGGATTACAGTGATAACTAGTATTACATTTGGCCTTTTATAAACATGTATGATAATGTGGAGTTCAGACGAAGGCATGACTCCGCTACAGAAATGTGAGAACGTTCTCATGAACAAGTGTCTGTATGTTATGCTGAAAAATTCCCAGTGCTTTATACTGTGCTTAAAATTTCATGTGAATGTAGGTCGAGAAATTAAGAAGAGGATAAAGCTTAAAGCGTTGCTATCTTTCTGAATGCATACATGTGTTCCCTGCAGAAACCTTTCCTGCAAAAGTCGTGTTTGTAGACATGGAAAGTGTAAAGCACTTTTATCAGTGGCTGAGTGGGTGTGAGTCGAGATAAGACCGTCTTACACCGAATTCTAAAGTAAATGACGCCATCTTCCCCAAACAGTGACGTCAACATGTTGTTTACGTCCGCCAGAGGAGGTCATCATTCCTCTTACATCCGGTAGTCAGCATGGTGCACACGGCTGGAAGGTAACGCTTTGCAATCCTTCGTTCCTATGCAGCCAAGACCCTCGTTATTTGGGTCACAAGTGACGTTTGTATCGTTAAGCTAAATCAAAGCAATTTGACCTACTTGCTCCAGCTTCATGTAAAGTAAGAACAAACCCAACCACAACTCAGTAAACATAAAAAAATGGAATAGTGTAGTAGAGGGAAGCATGCGAGTATGTCTATATATTTCTATGCCTCTTGGTTTGCCAGGGAGACAATATAAAAGAGAAAAACATTGTAAAAAAAAATTAGGGAAAATCTTTACTGCAAAATGCAGAAAGATTATGTAGGTAGGAGGGCGCGCGTGTCAGTAGCAGCACAGACAAGATATGTTGTCTGGCCAGCTGATCGCTACGGTGCATTGCTTCTCTTTTTCTTCTGAAAAATCCATATTCTATTCATCTCTTTTACCGATAATTCCAATTTTCTGTTCTTTGATTATTTGCCACATTTACAAGTGTTTTACCTTTGAAATACCTGACTATTCCCTGGTCTCATCATTAAGGAAAAGATAAACATAAAGTAGATATATAAGTGAGCAATAAGAGTCAGGTGTAGTGAAGACCTCTCGTAAATAGGTTAAAACACATACGGTAGTTTCCTCTCAGACTTGTAACCTCAGGCTTGAGTGCTGAGGATAAATGTTCGAGTGAGTGATGATGATACACTCTTACTGAGTGCTGGAGCCAGAGTTTCTGTTCATATCTAAGAGTGAGTGGTAAGACTTTTCCCGTATGGGCTGAGTGTTGATATTCTTTTAGTGGAATTATGCTCGAGTGTTGACATCTATTTTGTAAGAATCTGAATATATCTGATCATCTTAACATTATATGATCACTTGCTGATGATAACATTATATGATCACTTGCTGATGATAACATTATATGATCACTTGCTGATAACATTGTTCTCGTACGTCTGAATGATGATGTTTGCATCTGCTCGGTGGGTTTTAGTTGCTTACTTTCATGCCACTTTTATTTTTGTATCTTTTTACGCTTACGTTCACACGTTTCTACCTTTAATTCTGCTCTTCTTTTCTGTTTACTAAAACACAAGAGCTTTCGAGCGATATTGCTTGAACAAGACACGTGGTATACTCATGTCCTCTGGAACATAACAGGGAGGCTGGAACATGCCACAAGGAACACTCACTTACTCAGACTAATGGCGACGTTGTCTGATTCCTAAGTGGACTTCCAGCCGATACGAAAGTTCACCGAAACTGTCATAAATAACTTGTAAAGTGAGGAAGTCCATCGCCTTTTAGTCCTTCTGTTTCCCCGCCGCAGATTTCCCTCAGAACATAACCAGGATCATTAAACTCGACTCATCTGGGAAAACTTAGGTGACACCTCGACAAAAGACAGATTATATCTAGCGAGGATTTGTCTCAGTTCTCCCCAACTTCTGGGGTTTTCTGGGTTATGAGCTCATTTTTCGTGGCTGTATTAAGCATCTCATGGGGCTGGAAAATGCAAAGGCTTGCATGGTGTGACTAGAGAGATGGCTCCATGCAAAGTGTTGCAGGTATTGTTAAGAACTTAATGCACGGCACTTCAAGAAAACTTCCATAAAAAACTGTCTTCCTCTTGGTAGTGAGTCTCAGAATGATATGGTATGACAGAGTTCGTTTGAGATTTTATTTTACCTTGCGAGATATTTGTGCGCTTTTGCAGAAATGTAATAGAGGATATCTGTCAATTACTGTATAATTTCACTGATATATTCCCTTCCTCCTCCCGCTGTAAAAATGTAGAAACCTGCTCCTTATACCAGTCGTTCCATTCTGGGACCCACAGTGACAAACACATTGCCAGTGACAGGTCCCTTGACACAAATGAGGCCCTATGGACACCGCTAGCCAAAAGAAAACAGCCAGTGGCCCTTACCCTTAACGACCAGGGGCCCTAAAGAGGCAGTACTTGACCCTGAGATATCACTTTCATCTCTGTGAATCAAGTAGCATCACAGTCGCCTCAATCAGGAGCATGGACGCAGCTTCCCATGCCACTCCTCAGACCAGTAATGACATCCTGCCTCCTGCGAAGCAATTGTTATGACAACTTTTTTCGTCTCTATCTCCTGTTGTCGCCAAGACTTGGTTCAAACTTCCCTGCTCCCCACTACATCCTGTCTCTGCCACTAGAAATAATGAATTTTCTTGATTCGTAAAGTCACTGTGAATATTAAGATACATCAAGTCATGGTACTTATACTAGGTAAGTTTACGTTTGATATAGAAATCACCTGATCACAAGGGTAGATTTCCAATGACAATGGGCCAGTCGTTGATTCTAGAAGTGAGTAACTATGATGATATATCAGTACCTATGACGAAGTATCAGTATCTATGATGAAGTATCAATATCTATGATGAAGTATCAATATCTATGATGAAGTATCAATATCTATGATGAAGTATCAATATCTATGATGAAGTATCAATATCTATGATGAAGTATCAGTATGTAACAACCATAAGTTCTGGCCTCAGTATTTACTAATCCCTTTCCATCCCCTGGTTTCTACAGTTCCCTGGCGCCTCACGACCATAGTGATGCAATATTCTAAGTTAAGAATGGAACATAAAATCACTCAAAACCAGTTGAAAAACAGGAAAAAACACTTTTCTAGATCCCTGCACTAACGTTACTCACTGGTAATGGACATGAAAATATAACCGATGGAAACATTGCAATATGATTCATATAGAATTGTACGATCTATGTTGTAATTAGCCAGAATTTGACCAGATCAAACTGTCGAATCAGACGTGAAAAATCTCAGTGTTTTTCTGATGGTTTCATTAGTTTGCTCTGCCTCTACGGACCTGAATGGCTTGCATGTCAATCACTATTTTCATCCATTACATATTATAATCAATAGGAAAACCCAAACTCAGAATTACCATTGAGAACATTATCTGAAATATATCCAGGACGCCATGACGACATTCGACACACCGAACATCAGCTAAGCAATTACTGAAACACTAAACTTTCCTTTGAGTCGGAAACCACCAAGTTTCACTTTGTCACTGAAATTCGTGCTGCTTGTTTTATCCGTGGGACTTGACAAACAACCCAGTGCTTTCATCTGCATATTATTAGTGCTGAGGCTTTGTTCCTGACTCCGTAATTAGATGCTTTTCCTCAGCATTTCAGCTTCCAAAGTATTCGAGAGGGATTGTGTCGTGCACGTTTGGTATTAATTTGTATGCAGCAAACTGGGCACGTTATTATTTCCTTTATCTTTAAAGTCATTTTCAGAGCTTCAACCTTTTAGCTCTTAATCTCAGTAATGTAGAATATGTGCAATTCATTTTCCAGCCATGGCTGAATGCATTGGATGAAATGGTTTCATCAACTGTGTTAATAATGTTCTCATGGGATGGGGTTCATGTCGTCGATATTGTTTATATTCTTCAGATGGTCGGTAAAGGTGTGGTCGACGCCCTTGTTAACGTTGGCAACGATTTACCTGACACAGTCGTTGGTGTCGTTGTTATCGTTAATACTTTACATCGTTACAAACACAAATATCTATATCGCTGTTTGAAGCGTTTGCATTGTGATACCGCCACTATCCTTACGTCCTTCAGTATCCTTCGAAATATTTTGTTTGTTTACATCGTTTACATTGTTACTATTGATACACTCATGAATATCCTTAAAACATTTCCAGCATCGTCCAAATGTTATATTCTATTAATATCTTTCATTAGTTTCCTTCACAGTGATGGTACGGTTCTATCATCAATGTCATTAATATCGTTGTACCATCATCAATATCGTTGTACCATCATTAAAATCGTTGTACCATCATTGATATCGTTGTACCATCATCAATATCGTTGTACCATCATTAATATCGTTGTACCATCATTAAAACAGATGATATCGTTATCATCATCATTGGTGTTAATGTCGTTGTTCTTGTGTCACTCACAACCTGAGGAGTTGCTCTCAGATGAGGTTTGTGTGGCTGGCAGTGTTGTGGACTTGGCAGGGTTCAGAGTCTGCTGGCAACCTGCCATCTACGGTGCTGGCAACCTTTGACACCCCAGAAGCTGCCACCTACAGTGACGGTGATCTGACACCCCAGAAGCTGCCACCTAATGTGCCGACAACCTGACACCCCAGAAGCAGCAACCTTGTGTACTGGCAACGCTAGGAGTCTCTGCAAACTGTGATGGCAGCCTGGCACCTCAGAAAGTACCAGTTAGTGTGGCGGCAGTCTTACGCCCAGGGAGCTTCCACCAGCCGATTTAGTCATCAGTCACCTGTCAGATGAAGGCTGATCAAGGTGTATACTAGATCACCTCAGGCGACCCTACCTTGGGTCAGGGTCACATCAGAGTGTAGCTGACCCCAGGGCACTGGGGCGTGATCCCCGAGCCATCTATCACAGGGTCGACCTCACCCATACCAGAAATCCTTTGGTCGGGTTATTCCGCTCGCTACACTCGGCAAACACAAGCGGTACAGACTCACCCAGTCTACCGTCGGGCGTCAGACACAGGTGCTAACTAACACACCTCGGTGTTAACTACACACCTCGGTGTTAACTACACACCTCGATGTTAACTACACAAATCGGTGATAACTAGTACTATATTCATGTTAGAGTTACGGTCATATTTTGATAAGACTGTACTGATGTAACTGGTGTCGTGATGATCATGGTCTTGCAGTCTATGTGGTTTACAACTTTAACGATGATTCACTGGGTACATCCCTCACATTCAGACACCAGAAAGCCATAAACCTCATCCCTGGGAGAAAAGGTCTCAGCCTCCATGTGAAAGTTTCAAGAAGCAAGTCATTACTGAGAAGGGCAGACGAAGGAACACCATAATCCATATAAAGAATTTACCACATAAAAATTCAACCAATTTCCTCCAGGTCGTATGACGTCGTTAATTGTTTTGATGTCAAAGTAATTAAACTAGTCAAGTCGACCAAAGATCAGTCAGATGGAGGCACGATCTTTCATTACAGCCAGCCATGTTCTCCACCAGGAAACATATCACAGAATATTGGAAATGGCGATGAATATTATACCAGGTGTTCCTCAGCGGCATTACTCATCCCTGTGGCTCAGCCTGCGGAGGTGGAATGTGGGAGGTGGAGAATGTGGGAGGTGGAGAATGTGGGAGGTGGAGGATGTGGGAGGTGGAGGATGTGGAAGTTGGAGGATGCAGGATGTAGATATTCCATTATGAAGGTTATGAATCAAATGCTGAAGTAAAGATTTGTGTCATTTTTGAATTCTTGGGTTTTCTGAACTTTGATATTTCACTGAAATAATGTTTTATCATAGCTTATCTTTTTACCAGAACTGAAAGCATTCTTTGTCACATTCCCCGAGTGACTTTGTTCATTTTTGGGTAAGAAAAGATTTTGCAACGATGTTGATCTTTCCATAATATGTCGAAAGCCACCTTATCATGTGAGCTTGACATTAATGTTGTATGTACGTAATATAAAGGTGTTTGCTTTAACCCTCGCTCCGCAACACACAGCGAAGGTACTGTAATTGACTTGTCTGTGTGTGTGTGTGTGTGTGTGTGTGTGTGTGTGTGTGTGTGTGTGTGTGTTGCTTTGCGTTTTTCTGTTTTTGTGTTTTTGTGTAAATTTGTATGTTTTTATATGTCTGGGTTTGTATATTTTTGTGGTAATGTGTATTTTTGTGACTAAGCAAATCAATGTTATCTTCGTGTGTTTGTTTAAGGATGTGTGTGAGTGTGATTGTCAGTTCGTTTCTCTGTCTGCGTTTGTGCATCTTAACGTATATGTGCAACACATATCTGTATGTTTGTCTCACTCTGTACTCCAGATGGGATCTCGAAGATGAGATTCCCCAGTGTTCCCGTGGGTGGACACACTGATAGTTCATCAAGAAATGGTGGCTTCTGATGATATGAGAGTCACACTTCTGAATACAGCACAAGAATGTTATGTTGCCTCTCAATGTACCATTTCACCGCTGCCAGCCGTACGGTGAAGCTGCTCTCGATTGGTTACTTGGGCTCTAAGCCTATCAACTGCCGGGCTTATTAAAGCCGTCAACGTCAAGTTATAACCAGCAAAATAATTCTAAGACCACAAACACAATTCTCACAACACATATGATCCTCCTTCCCTCGGCTACACACACAGGAGGTGTTTGTACTTTGGAAACACAGTAGTTATCATCTGTTCACAAAGTATAGTAGTCGGCAGATGAACACATTAAAGTCTCTGCTGTTGACAAAGATTAAAAGTTTTAATTTTTGTAGAAGCAATCATTGTTAGAGATGACAAAAGACGTATTCATTGCTAACTCTTATCATAGCCCAAATAACCATGACTAACTTGATAGTGTATATTGCTAAGAGCCTTAATTGATTCAATCCCTCCAAATCCCTAATAATTGTGATAATGATGATCTAATTAATGGTATTGATTATACCATTAGCACAATTTACGCGGTAATATGACTCATAGCATTAGGAGGGTCGTTATATATAAAACTACAATACCAAAATATCTGAGGTACCATTAAACCTGCAAACATTATCATTACCGTTAAATACGTTTGCAACGTGAAACTGTCACTCTCATTATTACCGTCAAACCGGTAAGACCGTTAAAACTGTTGAGACCGTTGAAACTGTTAAGACCGTTGAAACTGTTAAGAACGTTAGAACTGTTCATACCATTGATACCATCAGAGTCACTGGAGTCATTCTCTCTTTCATACAGGTCACAGAGGCAAGTCAGAAACCGCAGGCCTTCGTCATGTGTTATGTCTGCCATCACCTATAGACTCAAGAAAGGTTGGAAGTCTCGAGAGCTTCACACAGACAGACAGAAGCTAAAGAATGATTTATGCAAGACCTTACAGCCTAAACGTGTACCTCCATCTGCAAACACACACAGAAACGGAGCAGGAGAAACTTTTACATCTCACGGTGTACCCAGGGTCACACAGAGACACAGATACTGTACGTATGACACTAGAGGGCTTAGCTGTGCCCCTGAAGCTATATACAGACATAGGAGCTACATAAAATGCACTTAAGTCTTTAAATGTGCTCTTTAAACCACGAATGTAAACAGAAACAGTCTAAATGGCATGAACCCAAACAGTATTCTCATACCTGATGTTACGTCGGCCTCCTTACTGCACTCACAATAATCGATGCACAGGAGGTGTGGCAGCGTTCGCAGCTCGGGCAGCATTGGAGAGGAATAGAAAAAGCTAAGACACTGATATGAGAACTGAGGGAAAACTGATATGCCCACCAGTTCTTGACAAGAACTGATAAGAGACGTTGATTTTGTGAACAGCCAAGGCTGTGCCAGATAAGAAAAGGAAGAGGTAAAATGTATACGTATGATTCTTGAGTTGAAACTCGGTACAGCGAAGGTGGACGTTTGTTGGTGAATTTTTCGAACATGCAAATATACATAACATGAAAACAACATTCCTGAAGACATCCCGTTATGGAATGAGAATTATTCATAGCGAATGTCTTTCATATCAAACATGTGAAAAATGTTTTCAGTCTTTTGTAGGTCCAGACACTCATGAATAAACCACCTTTGAAATGTCGCCAAGAACAAATATTTTGCTTTGCATCTCATTTCATTCATTATTAAACTGTGGCCGCAATAGGTGAACTTGTACCTTAAGAATGAAAATAGATGTGAAATGACTGATTAAAACCTATTAGGAAATAGGATGCTTTTAGTTATATAAATGAGAAATTCTTTATAACGTTCACTGATGTATGATTAGCAAGAATAGATAAAGTTAGATTTAGGATTCTTAAGACGCATGAACTAAAGATCCGTTGATCAGCAAAAAGAAACAACACAAACAGTTATGCAATGCTGTAGTGTTTCATTGATGAATACCTAACGCACGAATACAAGACAATACAGAATCTTTTCCCAAGATTTTTTTTAATCTAACTTTGTGAGTTTATATGAACGTTGGAGAATCCATCATGCGAGGATGGATCGTGATGTAATCAATACAAAGTATACAATGAAATATGACCAAAAATCGGAGAGATATGGCGTCTTTATTTGATTATCATTACAAGTCTCGAGAAATCCATTCACAGAAGTAACACAGGATGGGATAGCCTTAGTGTCAGGAAACAGATAACAGGGGCTCATGCACTGGAGGAGACATTACCTTGCCCATTTTGTAGACATACAAGACCACCCATTAACCATATGAAGCTTGTATATCCCTCTGCCTCAGACACCAGCTTCCTGAGCCCAACCTTCAAACCATTATAAAACTCTGAGAGCGATTTTTGATAGACATAGATGCACACAAAGCTGATGCTGATAATTTCTATGCTTGTTAACAACAATGAGGCTTTTCACCAGTGAGTGGAGTGGTGGTCTGTAAAATGGCTCTGTACTTAGTCTTATAGTTGATCATCATATGCACTGTTGTCACCTTAAGTGGACTTACAGATCATGAAAAACATTGACGTGAACTGTTCATCATGGTAGCCAACACGTGGGATATAAGACTTAATTTAGTAAAATTTTGGTTTATCCCTATGTCTCAATTACTTAATGTATATATGATATTAGTTTGATCGAAAATTATCGACATTTTCTACAGGTTTGTATATCTTCGTTGTATCAGTTATTATCAATACATCAGACAAGCTTCACCCTAACACACGAGTCACTACTATAAACGAAAAATATCACTGAGGCCTGAATAACAGAGCAGCAAAAGGCTTCCATATTAATATACATATTTGCTCAGCTTAGCGTCCGTGCAAATTAAAGCTTTTCACTCGTCTGGCGTGTGTACACAAAGCATCAGCGGATTTAATCACGCCTGTTATGATTCTTGCCTCTGGCAAACGTGAGGAAACATGAAAAATATATTAGCTAATGTAATTTCCTCATGACAAACACTATTCTCTCTCTCTCTCTCTCTCTCTCTCTCTCTCTCTCTCTCTCTCTCTCTCTCTCTCTCTCTCTCTCTCTCTCTCTCTCTCTCCTGTCGAAGAAAATATCAAGAAAATATTTATCAAGAGCGACGGTGACAGGAGGCTTCATGAGATTAACGTTCGTGGGAGCTTCGTCTCTCATGGACTCCATCATTAGTGATGTGACAAGTTAATGTTGTTCTGTACGAGTCATATGGTTTTGGTCTAGATATCACTGTTTCTCAAGACTGATGCAAAGTAGGTTGTGTAGAATGTGTGTGTGTGTGTGTGTGTGTGTGTGTGTGTGCGCGCGCTGTTGACGTGGTTATATCAGTCTGACCTGTAGTGAGGTATCTAATACATTTAACCAGGACTCCATCAACAGCTGCTCTCGTCCCCTCAGACTCTCGTACCAACATAACTGGTGTCAAGCGTCACATTCTCGTGTTCTGGTGAGCTGTTCTATATAATCTTGAAGGAAAGTTTACTGCAGCTGGAGGCTTATCCTGCACACTCGGTGTACGGTCATGTGTGTCTCGCTTTTAAAAGGATTCAACATGAGAGGAGGAGTAAAGACCATATGTTTTAAATCCTAAGAATTTTGGCGTAAAGAGAAATCGCGTAATCCCAGTCAAACTGCAGACAAAATGAAGCAATGAAGCAAAATCTTAGAAAGAAATATAGATGGAAGTTACTGACGTCGGAGTAGTTAAGGTGCCAGAAAGCCAGGTTAAAGGAAATAGCTGACTGTGGCCGGCCAGCCTCAACCACCCTCAGTGCCAGACCAGCCAGGTGTGTACCCTGTCTGGTAACACTACTAACACCACCTCCCATGAGATAAGTCGTAGGAGAAGCACTCTAAATACTTTCTTTCTCTGAATTCTAATGTGTACGCGTGTGTGTGTGTGTGTGTGTATGTGTGTGTGTGTGTGTGTGTGTGTGTGATGTCTAACTGTCTGTCTTCCTCATGGTATATACGTATGTATGATAATGTGTATGATGACTAAGACCCCATGTCAAATGTTCACAGAAAATAGACATCACATTACAGCTTTGCCATCATCAACGCTATCATGAATGGGTAATACATCCCTGCCTCTGTAGGAACGGACGAAGGTATGTTTTGTATAGGTTCCTGACAGTTATAGTAGCTTCTCCTGGACGTTAACACAACCAACCAACAGCAAAGTTTTAAGCTGGGTGTAATTTCCTCACACGAGGCAATAGCCCTTGTTTTGCAGTGGTCCACAGTTCTGACCTTGCTTCTACTGCCCACCAGGATTACCAGAGCCTCGGTAATAGAATTAACATGAACTCCTTCTGTGATATTTCTGTTCTTGTGAATGTTAGTTCATTTATTATGAATGTAAGATCAGATCCTCCATATATATATATATATTTATATATATATATATATATATAATATATATATATATATATAATATATATATATATATATATATATACATATATATATAATATTTATATATATATATAATATATATATATATATATATATATTATATATATATGTCCTATGGTGGCAACATGATCCTACACCATCGCCTTTGTGCCGTAATTCTCACCTAACGCAGAAGTCTCACAGACTCCTTCTGAGAAGACAGGAACCCCAGGAATAAGCCAGGTTCAGAACCTGTCATACGTAATACACCACAGACATATGAACTTTGAATCTCATGATAGAAGTCAGTGTTCAATGTTTTCACTGGTAATGGGAATCAACATTTTGATTAACCCAAACAGAAATGCATACTTTGTTCTGCTGTTATAAAGATTAAACCAGATTAAATTTGCATATTTAGGTCTTCCGCAATAAAAAGATCTACATTAATAATGTAGATAAATCATATTTGTTGAAGCTTTTTCACAGTTCTTTATTGGTATAATAATGCTCAGCATCCTGCTTGTGATAGCAAGTTCCTAATTTCTCTGTCCACAGCTTTGGTGGCTATCAGGAAAAAGGTCTTTCTATGTTGATAGCTTGCTATAGTAAGTGTCTTTAATGTGTAAATAGGATTACAATCAATATATCACCATATTGTGTGTATTGCTATCTAGTCTAACCTTAGTGTGGAATATCTAGTCATCGATAAGAAAATGTATCTCAACAGCAACACATGTCTAACATGGCACCTCTGAGGATAGTGTCCTTACAAGTTAGTGGAAGACTAGAACGACGAACATCTTGTTCTGTCCAAGCTGTAGGTGAATGTAGCTCTGGAACATATCTTTGTTGTCTGAACACTTTATATTTGATACGATTTATACATTCGTGCAAGCGAGAGTGTTAGTGATAATGATAGCCTTTCCATAATGTATGTGACAGCATTTTCTCCTCTCCTGATTAAGCTATTTTCTCCAAACTTATTTTACAAAACTTTGTTACGCTGGACAGTGGATTTACAATTGCGTATCTTCACTTTTATTTTTGCTTCATTTCACAGCTAATTATCTCCTGATTACATTTTTCTTTGATACTCCAGCAATGTGTTCAAAAGTCTATTTATCTTAATCAGGTTCGGCAAACATTCAACATACGAATATATCTTGCAACGACGCAACCCAGCCAGACATGTCTGTATTCAATTCAGCAAATTCGGACACGGTTTGCCAACTCATGTTCGGAAAATTCATTTACATATAAATGGAAAAAGAATATTGGAAACTCATCCTACACGTGTTAGCAACATATTATGGACAATTTTCTCTGGAAGAATCATATAAGTGACTTCCACAACCAGATGAATATCAGTAAATTCATTGTTCTGGACGATCTTCCAAAGATGATGTGTGCACTTGATACCAGTCAGAATCATGTGTAGCGCTGTGGACTGGATGGTAATTATGTGAGGAATCTCTGAGTGCATGACTCACCACACAACACATGGCACACTTCACCACCCTCCTTCATTTAGAACCACGACCAAACCAGTTGGTCACATGGCACACTTCACCACCCTCCTTCATTTAGAACCACGACCAAACCAGTTGGTCACATGGCACACTTCACCACCCTCCTTCATTTAGAACCACGACCAAACCAGTTGGTCACATGGCACACTTCACCACCCTCCTTCATTTAGAACCACGACCAAACCAGTTGTCACATGGCACACTTCACCACCCTCCTTCATTTAGAACCACGACCAAACCAGTTGGTCAAAAACTTTGTGTCCTTCAGTAACAGGTAAAACCAGAGCAGCAATCATATACAGTTTACACCAGTGTTGTTCGCTACACCTTGATACAAAAAAGATAATTCAATGAATATTTTAGTGAACAGATGATACTTGGAGACCTTCCATGGTGAAACAAAGTCGAGGTCAACAGTGTAATGTTGTTTGATAGTACAGCACATCTCCTGACGCAGGCGTAGCTACATGAACACTGAGTCTGTATATCATCAACCGACCTGACTCGATTCTCACATTCAGAGGAAATACAAATCCATAGTCAGCTCCAGTTGAGATATTCCGTGTGTATCTAATTTTTAAGTGCCACTAATGCAGATATGATTTTTATTTCTGTCAAAGCCAGTCCAACCATGTCGGTTTCATTTGCTGATATTCCCCAACTGTGACATGGGTAACACAGCTCTGGCTATATCATTTACCAGAGCCATCATTATGATTATAAATCCAAATTTTTTTCTTTGTGAAAAATGACACGTACAGAGGAGCTTCTCTGTAACAGGATCCTGTCAGCAACGTATTTCTGGTAAAGTTTCTGTTACAGACACATCGGTTACAAACTCTCTGTAGGAATATCTCTGTAGCAACAACTCTATGACATCGTCTACGTCGCAGTACCACCACAACAGTGTTTCTGTAGCAGCATTTTTGTAACCTTGTCTCCATAGCAAGACCCAGATACACTGTGGCAGGTTCTCTATAATAACACCTCACTCCCACAGTCTCATTAGCTGTGACAGCATCGCAGCGGTGGCTACTATGAAGCAAAATTCCCGCGATAGTATCTTAGCAACATCATATCTGCGACAACATCTCTGCAGCGGTGCCTCTGTAATAGCGTTTCTCTCCTCAGTGTCTTCATCTTATATCCCCCACGAGCCACAGTCGGTACCAACATGATCATCTTCACAGCCCAGGCTAAAGAACCACAAAAGTTTGAGGAGTGAAGCAGACTCTCCTCACTCAATATAATCTATCTTTCGTCCCGGTGTCACAAAGTTCCCCCTCTTGTGCTGTGTGTTATGCTCTCTTAAAAAATTTAAATTTTTTAAAGAGAAAGAGAGGATCAGGGGAAAACTTTCCTTCCTGTTGTGGATTACACACACACACACACACACACACACACACACACACACACACACACAGTCTCCTCACAGTATTCCATGGTTTACTCTCCCTATTCGCATGATCATTCTTTGTTTGTCGCCAGGTACGACTCAAATTCTCGTAAATATCCCGGCCCCGGTACCCCACACTTTTACCATGAGGCACAACATCCAGGTTTCCGTCGTCAAACATAGCACTTCTCTTTCTCATCTCAGTTGCAACAGTGTTCATTCAGGTACCCCGGCCTGAGCTCTCGAAGTGTAATCTTCGCTTGCCTCTTTCTTCTGTTCTTATCTCTGAAAAGTTATTATAAAAACAGGGAGAGGGGGTGTCCAGCCCCCTGTTCTAGCACCAGTCAGTCGCCTATTAAATGAAATACGCAGGAGATTTGTGTGTATGTATGTACGAAATATACGTCACGAAAGCTGCCAACACCTGACGCAAACAGACATACATTTCACAGACGCATCTTTACCTCAGTTTCCTCTGTCTTCCTCCCCTGTAACACCTACACAAACCCCAGGTCCTCCGGCAACCTCTTTATTACTGTATATATATAATGTCAGTGTGATAATTCAGCGTGAAGTTTTCCCAGAAGTTTGCGCAGATGGCTCGCTGCTTCTGACGGATGGTTGCAAAGTCGCGTTCACAAACTGGAAAACTTTTCCTTATCATTTTGCAGCATCCAGTTGGTGTGGGTCCGGAAGATTAATCTCCTGTATTTTAACATATGCCACTGGGGAAGAGAGGGGAGTTAGGTTCTGCCGGAGTACATTTTGTGTTATACGTGTCTGGATTATTTCATTTTCTTCTGTTCCCATACTGGTGTAAAAATTGATGATCGGCCATTTATTGCTGATGATGTTTTCAGTGTTACTACGGGAACAGTTGTCTGTCTGTCTGTATGATCGTCATCTTTCTCTCATGCTGTATACTTTCCAAGAGCTGATGAGGTTCGAGTGTTTTTCCTGACCGTCACCTTCGAATGCCTTCCTTAGCCTCTGTTATGATAGATGAAGATAAATGATTTTCTTGAATAACAGATGGTGAATAATAGGCAACCGATTTCTGAAAGAGTTTTGGTTTGTAGGTAGAAAGAGTCAGAGGGAAAGGCAGGAAATTCCATGAACGAAGTTTGGTGCCAAGGAACATTTGCAGGATAGAAGAGGCAGGAGGAGGAGTGCTCACGTGTTCAGGCCTGGGTGGAAGGGAAGCTGGGAATGATGGATTGGACGTGTTGGGCAGACTGAGAGTGGGAACAGTGGTGTAGGAAACAAACACAAGAGACAAACTGTCTGACCTGGATGAGGGGTATAGATGATGCAATTGGCTTTCGATTTTACTTGTCTTCCAGAAAATTTCTTCCATAAGAATTGTATTTTTCTCTAAGGGAAAAATTGACAGATGCAAAAACGAATAAAGAATATTTTCATATCTTGCTGTAGCTCACCACAGAGGCGATATGCACTGTGGTGTGAGACGAGGTTCAGAGGAAGACAGGACGAGGCCAACACTGAGGAAGGAAAGGGAAGAGGGAGAGAACCGAAGAACTTCAAGAGAAGGTAGATTGCCAGACGAGACGCAACCAACACTGATGAAGAGTGACACCCGACACCTCCTCATGACATGACCTTTCAGTCAGGCAGTCAGGCAGTCATGTTATCTGACTAAAATAGGAATTGGCAACACAGCTAGAATTGGTTCAAAAAGAAAACACACACACAAACACACACACAAACACACACACACACACAAGCACACACACACACACACACACACACACACACACACACACACACACACACACACACACACACACACACACACACACACACAAACACACACACACACACAGAAGAAGCTATGTTTAGCACATAGTGCAGTGGGAAGCCCAGATACATTTCAGATAACTTCAGATGCAAAAACACCTTTAGAATACTTGACATGATGTTTTACCAATACGATCCTAAAACGGGGATATAAATTTTTCATATAGATTCTTGACTATCTCTTTGATGGAAACTATGCAAGATAAAGTTCAGGGATCACTCTGGCAGGGGCCCTTGTGTGCCCTAAAGCAGAGTGAAGCAGCAGATCGGCAGTGGCAACCGTGGCTTTTATCAACTCTGAAGAAACTGCAATTTCATTCAGAGTCTTTCAGTATTTCAGCGTGGGATCTGATGAAAGTTTCTATCTTAGGATGAATTTAACAAGGTTTTTATGTCGAAGTTTAATGAAGACTGTAATAATGCAACTTACTGTTAAACTTGATCAGATAATAAACTTATGAGAAACTGATAAATGCTTTTGTTCTCAGTAATACGAGTATGTATGATGTGGAGAGAGAGTTGTATTGCCATAAGAATACTTCTTTATTCATTTATCTCTCGCTCTCCCAGGACCCCTCTTCTGACCCCCCCCCTCCTGGTGAGACTCCAGGACCTCCTGCTACTCCAAGGCTGCGCTACTTCCAGGAGCAGGGATACGATGGACTCTTTTGCAGTGAGACATTCTTCGACAAGGCTGTATTCCCTTTCATTCGGAGGCGATGATACAGACTCACCGAAGGTGACTTTCATTGGAGGTGTAACCACAGACAGGCAGAGTCCGGCAACGCCATCTGAAAAATATGTGTGACCTGTGTGACGTAGTGTGACAGTGTGTAGGTCTGGTGTATCCTGGAAAGACAGTGTACACGTAGGTCTGGTATGGACCGTAATGGCAGTGTGTAGGGCCCTTGTGGCCTAGAGTGGCCGTGTCCAGAGTAGCTGTAGGTCTGGTATGACCTGGAGTGGAGGTGCATAAGTCTGGTGTGGACCAGAGGGACAGTGTGACGCTTGACGATCAAAGAATTTGTTAGATAATGAAGTGCTGAAGATGCTGTGTAGCCAGGGCCAGAGAGGAGAATATGATAGTAGAATATGTATACATGGACCACCACATATGAGAAACAATAACATCTATGAATATAGATAATGATACCTATGAATATTGATGTAAACATTAGATATCTTATTCGGCAACTATGGATCTTGCTAATATCTGTCGGAGTCTAGGAGTGAAACGTTCTGTAGCATCTTGTCTTTCCAATGAACACCTGAAATTTCAAAAGAAGCAGTTGGCGCGCACACACACACACACACACACACACACACACACACACACACACACTGTTGTGTCTCGGCAGCAGAACCGGCTGTTGTGTTTCACAGATATGTAATACTTTCCAAAATCTTTGTGTATGCTTCTAAGTTGGGCATCTCCAGGAACAAGGTACAGTGTTGCAAAATGAAGCACAACTGAAAGAGTATTTTCGTCCGGACAAACAAGTCAGTGTCGGGGAAAAGACGCAGGATGTAAATATTTGGAAAATGTCCAATGCAAGTCCAGGAAGTGACGAGACACAGTAAAAACATATCATCCCCTGAATGATTCCTCTTCTGGGCGGGAGTGGTATAGACGAGGCACACTTGCAAGATGCAGCGTCTCCCGTACACTTAAGATGTAATATTTCACAGAGACAACACTCCAGGTGTCACGTTCTGGAGACCTGTTAACACTTGTGACTGATCTTGGAATATATCCGTCAGACAAAAAGTATCATTGATTACAACTAGCAGCAAGTTCATGAAGTTCTCGCTCCAGGAAAATCCTAAGCTTTCAATCGTTTGTCTAGCATAATCACCCTCTGATCTAGCCGCTGGTTGAACATCTATAAACTATCAACATGTGTGAGTATGGCATCAAATGAAGCAACAGTAACATGTTGAAGTTTGATTGTTGTACGTCTTTGTTCATCAGTGTTTAAAAGCTGTTCATAAATCATGTCTATACTGTAGCTAGTAGGAACATTTGATAGTAGGTTTACAGTACCGGTAATCATTCCTAGAATGCCACAGCTGTTCTATCCAACTATGTCGTCATAACATCAGTCATTTCAGAAAGCTTCTGGTTTTTCACCCATGTATGTGGTCATTTTTCTTGATACCTTCCTAAATGTTTCCGTAAACAGTACACTGGTCTTGTCTGAACTTAAACAAGTTGTTAGCCTCACTATCTGACTCATCTTGGAATGTAGCTGAGCCAGGAGTTCTACCACAGCATGTACCTTTATGTCATAATCCTCAAAGTGAATTAAATAACGTGACTAATTAATGAGGATGCAGGTTATATCAAGGCCAAGAGCCAATGTCCCTCCATCTGTCAGTTACGTTCGTTGAATTTCTTTCTACTTACGTGCATCAGACACGTCTCGTCCATCGTCGTTCACTGACTTACTGAATCTGAAAGACGTGTTGGCCTGTTTATCAACCTCCCTCGGAGTCTCACACATATTTTCATATCCAGGAAATGCTCTAAGCACAGTTGGATTATCATCTGTTGACGTCAAGGGATCTTCTTGCTTTATAAAACCTGTCATTGCATCTGTCGTTGGACCTGGAAGCAAACTTCCTTTTTGAAAAGATATCTGTGTATATTTCTGTCTTTTATCATCACACAATTTCCAGTCTAATAGGGCAGATGAGGTACATACAGCCTCATCGACACCTCTCACACATTTCCTCAGCTCACACAGCGTGTTGCGGGAAACATAGACTTACGCACTAATATAAGCGTCTCCTTAGTATACCTAGGAATAATCTTGCTATACTGTCTAGGACAGTGTATCACCAACTGCTACAAGCTAGCAGGAATTATAGGAAAGATATATCATTCCTGATGTCATCCAGTCTGCCATAAGAGAGATTTATAATACAGTCATTAATTTCAACCAAGATTTGTGTAGTCACCAACAAGCGGATACAGCTAGAGGTTTAATATACTAGAGTATATAATGATAAATACACAAAATGCACTTATAATAGTAAGTATATATATATATATATATATATATATATATATATATATATATATATATATATATATATATATATATATATATATATATATATATATATATATATATATATATATATATATATATATATATATATATATATATATATATATATATATAAATATATGTATATATATATATATATATATATATATATATATATATATATATATATATATATATATATATATATATATATATATATATATATATATATATATATATATATATATACATATATATATATATATATATATATATATATATATATATATATATATATATATATATATATATATATATGCATATACATATATTGTACTTATGCTGAATATTTTTCAAAAAGATATTTCATGTTGCTTGCTTAACTGTCGCTCATATATTCAACATTTAGAAATCATGAATGCAGATTCTTTTTACCATGGAGGGCTGAAGCATAGAAACTTAATTTGGACAAATTTTACTGATTGCAACAGAGAATCTGCAATTCTAATTAAATTAACCAGACTGTTAATTAGCAGTATTAGCCTCGTTTCCATTATGAGTGAATACTGTGAATGTTGGGTTGTGTAATGAGATTAAAAGGTCAGATGTCTGTGGTAAATCATGTTCGACAGATTCTGAGTCCAGATTACTACTGAGGGTCCTTCCCTCTCAGAGTCAGCAGTTGCCATTGTGGCTTCTGTGTTACGTGAGAATTATGCTACAACAGAAATGGTGTAGAGTCATGTAGCCAACGTAGATTATGGTACAATAGTGATGGTGCAGGGTATTGTGCCACCATAGATTATGGTACAATAGTGATGATGCAGGGTATTGTGCCACCATAGATTATGGTACAATAGTGATGGTGCTGGGTCATGGTGTCACCACCATAAGAAATACTGGTGTCAGGAGCCATGGTGTCCATCCTGTACATGATATTGGCTGATGAATGAGGACGATAAGGTCAGAGTGTGGCTCACACAGGTCATCAACTGACCCCAAAGAGCACTCGATCTTCTTGAGGATCGGATCATATCGCTCATCCGTCCATGGAAGACCTGATTTCACGTTCTTGATGAATGATCTAACATTCACAGGAACAAACATTACGCAGAGAGATATGTTGATTTTGTAACCCAGGCGAGGCTCTGGGTGACAGTAGAAGGAGGAAGAAACTGCAGACCAAAGCAGACGTAAGGTTGCTGCCACGTGTGAGGATATGGTACCCAGCTTAAAGCTTTCTAATTCAGTGTCTGAATGTGTTAGCGTCCTTGTGAGGCCGCTGTTATGGTAAGACATTAAGCACGATTATCTCCTTTCACTAACACAAAGAACGAAGCAAGTAAGGCATGCATGACTTTTAGAAATAACAGACAACAGTAACAACGACAACAGTAACAACAGAGAACAGTCACAACAGACAACAGTAACAATAGACAACAGTAACAACAGACAACAGTAACAACAGAAGAAACAGAATTATCACATCATAACATTATCATTATTCTGTGTTTAAGAAGTAGTTAGTATTTTATACTAATAATTATTTTCAGGTTATACTTGCTATGTAAACAGTAGCATAATTCCGGCAGGTATTTTGGGGTTATGAATTATTTTTTCGGTGCAAATATAACTATGAATAATCTCGTCGTAAGTACTCTCTCTCTCTCTCTCTCTCTCTCTCTCTCTCTCTCTCTCTCTCTCTCTCTCTCTCTCTCTCTCTCTCTCTCTCTCTCTCTCTCTCTCTCTCTCTCTCTCTCTCTCTCTCTCTCTCTCTCTCTCTCTCTCTCTCTCTCTCTCTCTCTCTCTCTCTCTCTCTCTCTCTTCTCCTTTAGCTCAGCTCATTATTCATGTTATTTTTTCCCCTAATTGCTCCCAGTGCAAATATCTGTGTACATAATGGACATAATGTAGCTGAAATAATTGCAGTATGATTTTTCTTTTGTTCGTGAGTTGGTAAATCTACACCACATATTGCCGGACGTGCTGGCTCACAACCCTGGTGCTATGCTTGTCAAGTGTTGCCCTGCTGGATGATATGGTAGATCAACCTCAACTACAACACTGTAAATCGTGAGGTCATGTCCACAGTTAAACTATCAACTGTACGTCACACATCACATGTTGTCCAGCAAGAAGACATAGTTAACCCAGAAACACGTATATACTGAGTACGTCCTTTATTCCTTATTTCTTATATCGTCTGTAAGGAACTGCTCTAGTATACATCTCTTGTGAAATAAGTTTGCTTCTTGTTCCACATTGTCTCTGCGATGTAGTGGTAAGTTTTCGGTGAGACATAAATCGGTGATTCAAGAGGGCTCTTTCTTTAGCAGTTCTTCCAGTGAATTGTTCCCTACTGACGTATTTCTAATTTTCATCCACAGTAAACAATCCACAAATACTTTGTCCACCGTGAAATACTCCCAAGTACTGTACTGTGAGATACTTGAGGACACCTTCCCCTTTGTTCATTCCGGTCCATCATGTCTAATTCCCAAACATCAGCGCTTCCGACATTTCGAAATCCTTCTCTGTGTTCGTGATCACCCAAACGTTATCATGTTTAAGTCCAGCTTTAATACAAGTATGTTTAGCACGCGCGCACTGCACTGTGAGGTTCATGTCTAACATTAAAAGGAAATGTCCAGTACAGATATATGTCGCTGGAAACACAATATTATTTGCTGAACAAATACGCAAGATGTTCTCATTGTAGGGCAGCTGAAAACATATATTGAGTACAGAGTATGTAAATACGTAAGAGTCAATAAAAAATACTTAAAAACGTATCAGACACTCGGAACAGGGCATCTAGATGAAATATACATACATATATGTATATGTATATGCTTCATCAGTCTCCACGTACACGTGATTACGTCTGGAGTGAGAGGGTCATCATCAAGAAGATTGCGTCATCATGACTGGACGTAAAGGAGGACCTCGACGGTAGGAAGTCCTCACTCCACACGAGTCGAACACCTCCCTATGATAACCTCAGCCAGGATCAGACGCTGCTGACGTGATCCCGTACTTCTGTACATCAAGGATGTCTTGACTCGTTATCAGTCATACCACCAGTGATTCCTACCTTCATGTGATGTAGGTCAGAGGCAAGAATCATATAGTAATAATACAATCAGCCAGGGTTTGTGTACACATTCCCGAACAATGAAAGCTTTCATCTGCCGGAGCGCAGGGTTGTGTCAATATGGGCTATTGATATGAAAGCTTTTCCCCTTTTATCAGATCAAATTTCATTTGGTACAATATATCGTGGATGACAATGAAATGTGAAAAACAAGTACAGTTGTAGTAAACAAGTACAGTTGTAGTAAATCTGTAAAATGTATGCAGCAAAGTTTCATGTTGTACCATAAGCGATCAGTTTCAGAAAGCAATGAAAAGGAATTATCAGTCCCTTTGACTTTCATCAGAAAAGTTGGAACATCCAAGAATATCCAGCTTTATGATGGTCTCGTAGAGCAAAGAAAATAAATAACAAAATATATAACGTATGTTTTGTGCGTCTGACCACACACACACACACACACACACATACATACAAGCATATTTCTATCGAAAGAAATTAAAACACAAAGATATGATAAGCTCAGCAAGCGACCATCACAATACGCAGTCTCCTTCTATGGACAAAATTAGATGTGTATCGACGAATGAAAACCAGGATTTCCATAAAGCTCCTCATGATTGGCTGACTTACGGCAAGTTATGGAGAGACCACGCCATCAAATGCACCTTCAGTATACAATGATGAAGCGCATGGCGCCATCAACGTGGCTATCTGAATCATAAGTTGGCCTCAGCGTCACGGGGGAAAATAAGGCATAACTAACTTACAAGACTGACCAAGGCCTGACTGACGACAACGTCATCTTGTTCCAGTAGTGAACCTGTGAGTTCCCAGGATCTACAACTCTCACACGTGCTAGGCAGCCACCAGCCAGGGAAGTGCTACTCCTGCAGTGGCTCCAACTTTCCCTTCTTGCCCCAAGTTGCTGCCATCTCCTGCCTCCCTCACTCCTACGTCAGTAACTTGTATTCAGTCTAGAAACTCATACTTCTCTGTCTCGCACATAACATCCAGGAACTTGTAGCTTACAAGTTTCTTTTATTCTAAATTCCTGTTCAGAAAATCAGACTTCCATTTTCGAACAGTGTATATATTCATGAAATTCTTTCGACCTGAGAACCAGGAACTGCTTGAAGGAATCAGACTGTGAGATACAAATCCTGAGGTCACGACTTTGTGTACAGGAATTCTCTGTCAGCTCTGTTATGAGGTCATACCTGGTGACAGCCGCCAATATCTTTTGTCTGATGGCACAAGAGAAGAAACCCCAAGACTCTTGTGATCTCCTCGCCAAGGGTATAGATGTTATTACAAGCAGAGATCAGACTCATATTTTATCCTTCAAAGATGGTTTTTGATACAAACTCCCACGTCAGCCCTGCGGGTTTACCGTATGCTAAGTCACGTGGAAACTCCTGCCGGCGTTGTCATCACACTGAGGCAGAAAACTTAGGGGAAATATATGTAATGAAAGACACATGATATTCCAAAGTAACTTTCCTGGTCGCGTAATCTAAGTAATCAGATACTTCAGTTAAAATCTTTCTTATATATGAATTACATAAACCTACTTGAGGAACTTTTCCCACAATGGTTTTTCAGATAACAGCAACGTTACACGTTGTGTATAAACAAAATAGAACAGCCTTTATGATACACAGAGGCCTCGTGATACGTCCATAATGATGTCAGTTCTCCCGCTTCATCTGATGAAAGCCATGAGAAATCAGGATCTCTAGAAAATGGCTCGTGTATCCGATCGTCTGTGAAAAGAGAAAATGAAACACAGAACAGTGGATTTCCACCAGGCTTGATACTGAAATATTTACACCCGGAAGCAATTTAAGCTTTAATTTACGTGAGGGATGAGTCGAGTGATGTGTGTGACCATCACCATACAAGTATTTTGTGTTTTACAATTGATATATATATATATATATATATATATATATATATATATATATATATATATATATATATATATATATATATATATATATATATATATATATATATATATATATATATATATATATATATATATATATATATATATATATATATATATATATATATATATATATATATATATATATATATATCATAATAATATCTCGGTGGATTGTTACCGACTGGTTGTCATGTCCTCTCCAGACGAATGTTGACACATTATAAATGTAATGATTATTCTAGGAAGCGAACATAAGCTCACTTAGAAAGCATTTTCTTGGATGACTTGATAAGCGGTAAAGATGTCTGTGTCTGACTGTTTCAGTGATTTTTACGAGCTTTCTTGAATTGATTTAGGAAGGACAAGACTTGGATTGTTACTCAAAGTTTTTCATTGAGATGAGCTTCTAGTTCACCTTGTGCTTTCAGCTTACCATTGTGGTTCATTCAGTATTATACAATTGCTTTTTACAGCATCTATTCGTGACCAGGTATAGCGACTGTTGCACTCAGCTGAGGACAGTAGTTATATTCCACACCTTTACACACCACCAGAGAGGACTTACCATGTCTCCCTCCCCAGCAACTCCACCACACACGCTGGAGGCGGCATGAAAGACGACACATTAAGGGAGTCCTTGGTGTCATCCCGACAAAAGTCAGGTTATATTTTGTGAGGAGGAACTTTTACCTCAGGTCTGGAGTCCATCTTTTGGGCTTTTCTGTTCTAGGACATGATGCATTATCCCATTAGCAGTGAGTGTCTCGTAAAATCTGAAAATGCAGTTACTCTGTCAGAGTTCAACAGTTTTGCTTACATCTACTTGAATTTCTTTCACAAACCAGTTCTTGAGTTGCTGGATTCCGTTCAAAAAACTGACGTATGAAGGACTCCACCTTAAGTAACACATCCTGTGTTGACCATGGGTACATCGCCAACAGCAGCCTCATATATTGTTCTGAACGTCCAGCCTTAAGGTCGTGTGACCATCAGAAGAGTAGAGAGACCTGGGTAAGGGTTTTGATTGACATGTCACCCACCTTCCCGAACGGGTCTGGATACCGTCTGGGTGCTGTCAAGATATCGAGTTTGAGGATTCATTTACGTTACACAGAGTTTGCTTCCTCATTAATAGGATCAGTATACATCCTTCATGAACTATGATTAACTCTGAACTGTGCAGCTGTGTTACAGATAATGAGGGATTATCTAAGCTGCTAATTCTTTGAAGGATTCATTTCTTTTTGTTGAAAGGAATGATATCTTTGACCATAGCATCTGATTTCAGTCTTCATCCACATAGGGATATATTTGCTTTGCATGCCCTTCCTTTGCCTATCATACCATAAAACGTGTCAATCATTCAATGGTATAACAATAATTGTTCTACTTGCTCACAGTCAATGTCATTCAAAAATACTAACAATTTATCTAGATCAGTTGTTATCCTCAAACCCATAAAAGAATTTCCTTTCTTTGGTCATGGAGCTGTTGTCTTTTTGTATATCACTTCACGCCACGTACAGGAGGTCAAGAAACTCTTGTGATTCTAGCGTCACCAACATGCCTGAGCGTCGTGCGTTCATCTTGATACGCATCCTGGAATGACATCACCAGCAGACTGGCCTCTCTTCAGCCCAGCGTCAACTGCCCAACACAAACACGTGTCATGTTTTCATAAAGTTATGATGTCATAAAATACGATTTTTTGACCCTGTCATAAAACTCTCATTCTCTCTGATAATGATAATGGAGACGAAAAATAACGAATGGCAAACGTTTTGGTAGGTAATTAATTTGCATATGCATTATTCCATGCTCCAATCAACACATTTTGGAAAAAAAATATATAGTTATGCATGGTTGAACACATTGTGGAAAAACTAATTCATACCTGCATGAGTGACACTTGATGTCTAGATAAACATAATAGCGCCAACATCAGCGATTGATTTCCTCTGCTGTAAATATGCTACAAATATGGGGCGAAATGTTCCGACTCTCGAGTCAAGTATTGGCTAAGCGACCCTCGGTAGATGCTGATAACCATAAATTCAGCAACAACATGTTGTTAATTCATTATATATATTGTCATTATCGTAGATACCACCAGTGTCGCTCATGTAGTAAGAATAATTATCATAACATCAATCTTATAGTCTATGCAGTTCACATCATCATCTCGACTGTAGGTATACAGGAATGTTATCATTGGTCATTCTGTTATCAAAAATTAAGGTCCATATGTATGAGAAGCCAGCGTTCTCTCCATATTACATTATATGAATATCCATTTATGTATTCTAAGATTCTCCACAGTCGTCTGACTCATGACTGAAGATTCATTAATTCCTCACCGCACTTTACAGACAAGCGGGAAGTCTGTGCCTTAATCCCTTCACGTTCACCAAGACATTCCTTCAAAAACTTTGAATAAGACCATCACTCTCCACACGTCAGAATGAACTCAGCGACTGAGAAACGAGGACCTTTCTTACTTCTTAAGATTTCAAACTTCTCTGCTTAGGTTAGGAATCATCATTTGTTGTTGTTGTTGTTGTTGTTGACGTGATTTCTAAGATTTCAAAATGCAGTTACTCAACAAGTAGAAATAAGTTTTTGTTTTGTAATCATTCTTTCGGCACACGTAATAATGAACAAGTGAAAGATGAAGACAATAATGAGCTTGTCTTCTGCGTGTTAAAGACGTCGCCAGAATCATCAGAAATGGTGATATCCATTCTTCTTCATCTTACTTTACTCCACCTCCGAACATAGACATATGAACATACAAGGTTTGTCATTGACGGAAGAGGAGATATTCAGAAAAGGCAGTTCACTTAGATTTCCTTTCAGTAAACAATATCATCTTTATTCTTGCTACAGAGGTGGAAGTCCTCTTGATCCTTCTCTGACGCTGATCTACACGTGCCATGCTCGTATCAGATGTATTATTGATATCATTTGATAGAGTAATTCAGTCATAGATGCATATTACATGGCTGCATTCAGGGAGATGTTTGGATACGAAGCTTGCATTATTGAATTGTCTGTGGAAAGAATTTGGATGTTTAATGTTCTTTGAATATTACTGTCGGTACAAAGGAAACAAAGCTGTAATAACATTTACATTTCATTTCTTTTTCATATTCGACAATCACTTCACAAGAGGATATGTAATTCAATTTTAGTATTAAATGTGAACCAACAACAACTACAGTGAATTCCCAAAAGCAACAAATGAATTGCCAATTAACGACATACACAACAGTTTGCTTTGATGCAAATTCAAGCGAGGTTGACTGAGATACAAATGTGATGACTCATCAGTCATGTTTTCCTTCTTGATATTAAATGACAATTGTTCTACATCGTGACCCCTGCCATCTACATGGTGACCCCTGCCATCTACATGGTGACCCCTGCCATCTACATGGTGACCCCTGCCATCTACAGTCGACTGCGCCGTTGTGAGTGTAATCAGTTGGAATGACTTGTCATAAAAGAATAGATATTCCCTGAGTGCTTCCCCTTGACTGGTACCGACCGGCCGTTTACATTCAGACATTAGCTGACCGACGTCAACTGACCGACTCTGACTGGCATTAACTGACAGGAAGCAATGAACCGCTTGGTTTAGTGTGTGGTGAGTGGCAGTGAGTGGTAAAGTGTGATGCTGGTGAGTACAAGAGACTGGCAACAAGAGAGACGTAATACAGTCCTCCCTGGTCTGTACTGTGGTGCTGACTGGCACTGACTGGTAACGGAACCTTGGCACTCTAGCTCATACCTTGTCAAGCCAAGTGGCTCACCATCAGATGATGCCAGTAGCAGTGCCTCCAGTGACCAGTGACACCCAACAAGCAGTGCCACCACTGACCAGTGACACCACATTAACCTCCCTCAGTCAAGTGACCAGCAGACCCTCCCTGTGACGTCATTAGTGGAGAAAACTATATCCATCTTGATGAAAACATTGTCCAATCCCCCCCTCCTCTCTTCTCCTAACTCCTCTCCTCTCCCCACTCCCCGCCTCTCCCCACACCTGGCCACAAAGGGACATGGTAGGAAGCTGGCCAGGCAGGATGCCCCCAGCACATCAGCCAAGCAGCTTCTGCTTCAACCGGCAATAATTACGTTCCTGAGTAATTACCAGAATATAATTTTCCGTCCGTCGTAAAATTTCTGTCTTGTGTCTTTAAGATAATGAAGATAGAAGGGAGATGCTTCTTTACAACGAAGAGAGGGAAATGTAAAAACAATAAAAGATTAGAATGAAAAAACTATATCATATTTTGTAAAGTCTTGTATGTATATTGCAGGTTGTAAAAAGGGTAATCATTCATGTCAAATATTCATATGGGAAATATAGATTATCTAAAGGTGCATGATAGATAATTAAGGAATATATTAAGTTAGGAAAAGACAAATGCGCAACAGATTTTGTGCATCGTTATAAAAAAAGAAAACTACCATGTATGTGTGTGTGTCTGTCTGTGTCTGTGTCTGTGTCTCTGTGTGTGCATGTGTGTATCATTTCAAGTTCTATTACCAGTGAGTATGAAAGATCTTAGTTTTGAACATGAGCTTTATTCATTTTTAGTTCTCGAGGGTTTAGAAGGCATCTGAAGAAAGGATCCGGGTCATCCCATCTATGGGTTAACTTGCTGAAAGGGTTAAATCCTCTTTTTTCAGGCCACTTTTATATTACTGAAAGAGTTATATCAGGAGTTAAACTGATGTATCTGGAAAATAGCACAACTTGTTCATGGATCAGATATCGCCAACACTCCGTTTTAACAGGATATTCTAAAACTTCTCTTGCCATAGAGGAAAAAATCTTTTAATCCTCCTCTGAAAAGCGTGCACTCATGCCATTCAGTGACAATAGAGGTAATGATGATAAGCAGCAGTTAGCAAGGTAATTTATTCAGATATGTTTATTGCATGATTCCATTAAGGTAGATTTTAGCAAATGAAATTTGCATCTTTGAATTGGCTATGGAAAAAAAAAATGTCTGCATTAATACTCTTTGAATAATAGATACAGAGGAGTTACATTTGAACTTTTTTCCCTTCAGTATTTGATTGTCTGAACAGACACGTAGGATAATACATTGCTTATATCAGACTTCAATCAATAGTGCAGCGAAGGCCAAAAAATACCAAATCAGTTGTCAATTATCGATGTGCAGAAATGGTCTTTCATTTACTTAGCCTCTCGCGCTACCTTGAGATACAGGTGCATCAACACATAAAACTTGATTTGCTTCTCAAACACGACAGATAATCCATCGTTTGCAGTACTATATTGCTGGTGTCTGTGTTATGCTTGAGATTTCGTGTTTACCAAAATTTGTCAGTTTCAGGTTTTCATAATTTTCAGAACACATCTACAGCGTAAGAACTGTGGTGTATATTTCTGTATATACTTCATAATCTCCATATTTATCTGTGCCAAGAATCATTGATTCATTTCGTTAATCCAAGTTGAAATAATGCAATAAACATACAGATATTCTGCGTGAATATATCCATAATAATGAATCAGCTTCTGCTGTCGGAGTTACAAATTGTTATTGCAATTAAAATCATTACTGTTGTTACAGATTTTGATATAATCAACAAAGTTGATACATGCTGCAAACTCATTACTGTTTGGAGCATTGCAATACTCTGTAGCGACAAAACCATTGAATCTAATGAAACCTTAGAATCCCTAAAGCCCAATGATAACGAATCATGAGAAATCCCTGCGAGTTACAATGTCTTGTGGTACTGATAGATCGGCTAATTATTATTTCTATGGCAGTGTTAGGCTCCTGAGACGGACGTCTGATAGCATCTACGGATCCTCGACTCTGCTGTCTTCATCAATTGCATCAGTGGCTTTACAAACGCAGTCAGAAGCTGTGTGGAGGAGTCATTGCCACTGACCGAGAGTCGCTGTTAGGAGTACGTCATAAACAGAAAAGTCAGTGGATACTCCCGGTGAAGAGGATCTTTGTGTTTGATGGAGGATTGAATCGTTTTTTTGTACTAAAATGAAAATGAAATACATCCACCTTTTGTTTATCAATATTCACGACCGATCTCCCGTTACAGTATCTATGCTTGTTATGAGTTATCACATCACGTCACAACATTTGAAACTTGAACTTATCCCAGATTTAGTTTGCTCTTACAATACCAGTTCATTATCCTGTCACGAAACAGAGGAATCCTTTGCCTTCATGTGCTTATTGCTGGTGCTTTGTATTAGTTCTGGATCACACTGATACAGTGCTTCTGACCTGGACACTTTGTAAGGGTCGGAAGAGCCACCAACTGTATAATGAATATGATATGAGTCAACTTTCTTCGTGCTATGTCTTTATTATAACCTCATTGTAGATGAACGTCTCTGAATACCAGGTAAGTCAAAAAGCTGAGAGTTACAGTTTGCAGAATAAATGTAAAATGTCAGATGTCAAAACACTGAATATTGGAGACTCAGTGCTCACTGGAGACTCACTGCCTCTTTGGCACTCGCTGTCTCCTTGAGACTTTCTGTCTCCTTGAGTGGACTTTGACCCGACTGATTTTCTTAGTCAACTGTTTAGTCAGCCCTACATAGTCATCCATGGATGTCACCGCCTTGTCCAGCTTACTGAACAGCCTCTGCCATTCCTCGTTCATTCGGGCGGCAGTCTCCTCCCGGGCATTGAGCAAACTCTGAAGCTCTCCAATCCTCTGTGCCAAGTTACCCTGCCGGCTGTCGGTGCCCGCCCTGCTACTCTCGATCGCCGCACCGGTAGAGTTAAGCTGCACGGGAGCGGTAGAATTAACGGCAACGGTGAAGTTAAACCGCACGGGAGCAGTAGAGTTCTGCTCCATGGAAGCGGTAGAGTTTATCTGCACCAGAGTGGTAGTGTTCAGCTGCACGGGAGCGGTAGTGTTCAGCTGCACCGGAGCGGTAGTGTTCACCTGCACGGGAGCGGTAGTCTTCAGCTGCACGGGAGCGGTAGTGTTCAGCTGCACGGGAGTGGTACATTTCACCTTATTGAAAAGGCTGCCGGAGGTGACCATCCTGGTAGTGCTGGTCACGAAGAGGAAGTCGTTGCCGCCCTTCGTGGCGTTCTTAACCTCCGCCACCTCAGGTGCCTTCTGGACTGTAGGAGCAGCGGGCAAGTCGGTTTTATGGGCATCGAAAGCGCCACCGAACCTGATGTAGCTCTGCTGAAGTTCCGTCATGTAAGCCTTGTGCCATTCCTCGTAAGAAACGGCACTTGGGATGTCGTCGCCGAGGTAGTGGTCCCAGCACTCGTACAGCCTGTTCAGACGAGCTACGTCGGAGCGAGTGAGGGTGTATCGTTGGCCAAGTTCGAATGGGATCTGGTCGTCCTTGATTGTTATAGTCGAGACGGAAGGGTCCTTGGCAAAACCCCATGACGGGTACTGCAGTAGACAGCTGTAGTCGTACGGCACCCCTATGGTCATAAGGAAGCCGTAGTGGCCCTCCGCCTTCTTGAAGTTCTGCGTGTTTCCCATCATCACGTTGGTAAGATTGACAAAAGACGTAGTTGTCCCTGTCAGGGCGGGTCTGCTGGTGGTTGAAGCCAGAGGCATGGAACAGCTAGTGAATGAGAATTCCCTGGCGACCGTAGCAGTCTGAATTCAGGAACAGAGGCCCCCTGAAGCCAACGTGAGAAGCGCAGCTCGTTGGGTCCTTTTGTATTTCCAGCTCTGGATCCCAGTTACGCTCGTGTACTTAAAGCAGGTAAGCCCGTTCAAGTAGCCCATGATTTCGTAAAAGGATGCCTTCTGTGTGTTATCAAGGTTCTTCATGATAATCCGGATGGTCTTTTGGGGCCACCTGAGGGATGAAACCTTATAGATAGCGTTTTTTCTTTCCCGATCATCTGCAATGTCCTTGCCAACTTCTTCTATGACGGTTGCAAGAGCACTAGTCTCTGTAGGAATGGTAGGGACTGTTACATGATCTGTAGTGTCGGTAGGAACTGTCACTTTAAAGTCGGGTTGCTCTGATGGTGCCTCCTTTATTTTTGCTTCGATAAGGGGCTCGAGCAGGGGGTATATGGCTTTCAGCAAGCCATCTAAATCTCCCTGCTCCTGCTCCTGAAGAACGCTCTTAAATTCCACGTTCTCGGCTTTAACTTCTTCAAGCTCTTGACTTCTTCAAGCTCTTAACCCATCGACAGAGCCGTACAGAACGGGAATGGTAGAGACAAACTGAATCACATCCTCAAAGCCCGTGGGAGATCAGCAGACAAATAAGTTACGAGTCCGGCAAAGTCTAGAAGCACAAAACGTTGCATTAATCTGCTGGCGTTCCGGGCACACAACGGTAGTAGATTATTTCAACGCCATTAACGGTATTATCAGCGTTAATGATAATAACAGGAGTAATGACCATAGCGACATTAAGCGCTTTAACGGTTTTAACGGTATTACCGGCCTGAGCGATGTTCACAGATTTCCTGATAACAACAATATGAAAAGTGTTAACTTATCGGCGAACTCACAAACGTGTAGATTTATGACCGATCCTGAGGTGTCATATTAACTATCTCAATGGTCGTTAATCTGTAACACATATTAAATGAATACAGATCATTTAAAATGAAAAAACAAAAATTACCATATTCATTACAGTATGGTGACTCTCACTATGTTCTAAGAACAGAGTGACAATAGCGCAACGCTTTGCCGAAAAATACTAACAGAATGGTAAATGTATTTAAGTTTCATTTTGGTGAAGATAATCGTCTATGAAATGAAGTCTTCTTCCCCTGGATTGTGCTATAACTTTCTTGTTTAGGATCTAATCCGTTCTGTGATTCTTCCATGAAGCTTCTGAGTCCATTTCCAAAACCAGTGATCTACTTTAAGAACTCTTCAGAGTGAAGGTTGGATGGCTACTTTTCGACTGGATCTTAATATTCAACACTGCCATATAAATGATAATTAATCAAAATCTTAACATGTTGAGCCGTTATCGACTGCATGACTATTATGACATTTCGGATTGTGTTTTACTTGTTTCAACGATGCAAAGATTTATAGTTTCCTGAACAGTAATGACTTTGTAGCCTATATCAGCTTTATCAGTTATATGAAAATTTGTAACAATATTAACGAATTCAATTATAGTAACATTTTGTTGCTCCGACAATAGTAACTGATTCATTTTTCATAAATATTTTCAAACAAATACTTGTTTGTTTATTGCTTCGTTTCAAAGGCTGATTACCGAATAAATGTAAATTTTTGGTACAGATGATTGTATAGATTTTGATTTATCAAATCCAACATTTTAGTCCTCACACTTCGGCTGTGCTCTGAAGACACAGACAAAGTTAAACTCATATAAATTTTGGTTATCACAAAATCCAAGAACACAGCAGCAACACTAACAGTATGGTAATGTAAACACTGGATTGTTTGCTATGTTCTGGAGGTAAACAAAACTCATGAGTTGTCTCCGTGTAACTCACAAGATTGTGAAGGAAGCAACTGTTGTGAACATTGATCACTGATATGTGATTTGTTGTCTTAGGGAATTCAAGGTCGGTTTAGGTTCAGATTTGGTACAAAACTAAATGACATTCCCTCTTCTGTACTGTTTGCCGTACATCAATGGCAAATAAAATCTAATTGTAACTCAACATAGTTTCCTGTGTATCCAATGTTCAAAGAAGATTAGCGCAGATATCATTTTTCGTTCCCACAGCCAATTCAGCAATGCAAATTTGGTTTGCAAAAAAGTCTATGATGGAGGCTATGCAACACGCGTTTGTGAACGATTTACCCCAGTCATCTTACCAACGTAATCAAATTTATGTATTGCATAGTGTTTTTATCGTTCGCTTTAGGCATATCATTATGAACATAAAATGAAATACTGAATGCAGTAGTTAACAATGCTAGATCTACCTATATACTGGCTTAACTTCTTTAGAGATCTGGCCAACTTCTCTATCAACTAATTGACTCCTTCAGTGCAATAACGGTGGCCTACAAGATAATCTAATCCATTCGTAAAGCTAATCTATAAATGAACAGGTTCGGACCGTCTCTTAAACACATCAAACACTTCGGTACGATGCAATAAACCTTTGCGGATTTCATAAGGAATCACATATAATGGCATTAACGGCCATGATGACCCTACCAGTTGATAGCAGTAAAGCCCAACCAACCAACCAACCTGAGAACATCCTCACCTATGAGCAGCAGGCACCACCTCGGTGACAGTAAGACTCTCAGTTTAGCAGCCTACGAACTCGAGTACCGAACCTCCTGAAATGAAAATTGCTTCCTTGGAATATCTGTTTTACAAACTCCAGGCAGGATAGAATTATGAGTTATCATTTATGATACACAAGATTTAAATGAACCGAGAAAATATCTACAGGTCATCATTCCAAATTATTCAGATGATGATGTTGACAGCAATAATCCATGTCCCTGTGGTATCTTATCTTTCCTTAACTCATTACATGTTCTAAAGTCATATTTAAAAGTTTCGAACTAAATACTTTATATCTTAACGCTCCAAGTAACTGTATCTGTAAACCTAATAAACGCTCTATACGTCCAAGAAAAGTGCAGCTGCTGACCTGTGCAGCAAAGGCCAAACTTAAGCATTAAGAAATATCCTCGCTTCTCAGCACCTTAGTTCCTCTTGACGTGTCGAGAGGAATGGTCTTACTTGTATTTTTGTAAGCAATGTCATCACGAGAGTGAGGGGATCAAGGTACACACTCCACCACTTGTCTGTAATGAGTCTCCCGTCATGAGACGGACGACTTTGGGGAATCTTAGCACATGTAGAGAAATATTCATGTGACGTAATGTGCAGGGAACTCACTGGCGTTCACATATAGGATGACGAGAACTCCATAGCTTGTTTTGATGTTATCAGAATTATTCTTATCAAATGAGCGACGCTGGTGTTACCTGCGATACAGATAATGTAGGATGAACCAACTACATTACCAAGATGCATAGTATTACCAACGTATTTTCCCTACTGGTCGTAGCACATAAGGGTCATCACATGCAGGATTGAATTGATTTGTTTAATCAGCTAATTCAATCACGTATGTTTATTTTTTTCAAAATGTGTTTGACTGGAACAAAGAGCTGGCGTATGTGAATTGATTTTCTACTAAAATGTTTATCATCCATTATTTATCGTTTCCATTATCATTATCATAGGGAATGACTTTTGTAACAGGGTCACAAAATTCATGTTATTTGTATAACTTTATGAAACATTACACAGGTTTGTGATGAGCTATGGTCACACAGAGCGAGGGAGTGACCCGCTTCTGGTGGGCTTCAAGAATATATACGAAGATGGTAACAAAGGAAGACAGAGAAGGGATCATGACTTATAAACTGCGTAGTACCAGTGAGCAAAAACGTTTTAATTGACCTCAAGAGAATCATTGATTCGAAATTACTTGTAGTTTTCTTGACCGGCAGTGACCTTGAGTGAGGAGGTGCATTGCCTCATCATACGAAGCTTAATGAATATTGATTCGATGAACACACGCTATGTGAAGTAAACATAACCTTATGTAACTGAAGATTCAGAATATCAACTAATGTATTGAACTTCAATATGGGCAGGGACTTCGTGATGGTACAACGCTGCCACCGGTACGAACCTATGGCGTTAGAAACCAATTGTATTCCATCAAAAATAGATATACTTACGACTTAACAATCCATGAGGAAAATACCCTCCAGATGTTCTTCTTTATATAATCCAGAACAATCAATACTCTGTATTATTCTATAATCTACGTTTGGAAAGGACAGGCTGGAGAGTCGGTATTAATGCTATGATAAAGTGTTTCAGTTTTACACGTAGTTAAGTATTGGAAACAACGACCGCTTTGGTGCGGTGTGAAGTATCCATTTTTCCTGTTGGAGTGAGATAGCACTTGTGAATATCAGCTTTCAATGTAACGATTCCCCCGTCTCTATTGAGAATGTTCCGCGCGGGGTTGACCTCTCGTTCTATTAAACTGAACACACCAGAATTTAAAAGGTAATAGTCAGTTTGTTAAAAGCTTTTTCACTTACCTGTAGTGTTGAACGGAAACAAACAGGATATCCCAATAAATCCACGCAGAAGAATAGCCCGTGACCAACCTGACCTGCCTAAAGAGCCATAACATGTTGCCCGCACAGGCCACCACCACAACAGGGCCGAGGGCAGGAAGCAGGTCAGGCACACTATACACACACAAGACACCACCAGATGTACCCCAGACACAGCCAACACTGACCACAGAGGTCAACCTGATACAAGGAAACTGGACCAACATAAAGGAAGCGGAGGACGTCAGCATATGGAGACTGATGTACCACCAAGAATAACAACAACAACAGGTGATACTAACAGTAACAACAGGTGATACTAACAACAACAACAGGTGATACTAACAATAACAGTAACAACAGGTAAATGATATCAACAGTGTCTATCATGAAAAGATACTATAGATAAAGATACAATAGACAAAGAAGAGTAAAAGAGATAAAAGGAATGGAAAAAGAAAATATTAAGGGATGCGTGCCAGCGGCTACGGCCAGGTAATTGGCTGGAACACATGTCGTCTTATTACCCTTTGCTGACCGGCATGCAAGGCTCAGGTTATCTTTATCTACCCAGTAAAGATTCCTTTTCAACTCTGTTCTTCCTGGGAGCAACACAACGTGGATATACGACATCTTGAGATTGCTTATATGTTAGTGTGATGATTTACCAAGCTATGATTAGTTCTACATTATGCCAAGTTTTGCTACACTGTCAACACACACACACACACACACACACACACACACACACACACACACACACACACACACACACACACACACACACACACACACACACACACACACACAACACATCATATATGTTTTCTATTGTTATAAACGTTAAACAAAACCTATTCATTATGGACCGTTGCGCTTTTGTCTCTTTATAACGTAATATATTCCTAAATAATCTATTGCTCTTTTTTTGGATAATTTGTAATTTCCATATGAATGTTTGACATGAATAATCACCCATTTCATAACTTATAATTTGCATATCAAACTCTCCTTTACAAATTATGATCTAATTTTTTCTTCCAATTTTCTTTTTTACATTTCCCTCTCTTCGGTGTAAAGAAGCATCTCCCTTCTATCTTCATTATCTTAAAGACACAAGAAAGAAATTTTACGACGGACGGAAAATTATATTCTGGTAATTACTCAGGAACGTAATTATTGCCGGTTGAAGCAGAAGCTGCTTGGCTGATGTGCTGGGGGCATCCTGCCTGGCCAGCTTCCTACCATGTCCCTTTGTGGCCAGGTGTGGGGAGAGGCGGGGAGTGGGGAGAGAAGGGGAGTGGGGAGAGAAGGGGAGTGGGGAGAGGCGGGGAGTGGGGAGAGGCGGGGAGTGGGGAGAGAAGGGGAGTGGGGAGAGGAGAGGAGTGGGGAGAAGAGAGGAAGGGGGGATTGGACAATGTTTTCATCAAGATGGATATAGTTTTCTCCACTAATGACGTCACAGGGAGGGTCTGCTGGTCACTTGACTGAGGGAGGTTAATGTGGTGTCACTGGTCAGTGGTGGCATTGCTTGTTGGGTGTCACTGGTCACTGGAGGCACTGCTACTGGCATCATCTGATGGTGAGCCACTTGGCTTGACAAGGTATGAGCTAGAGTGCCAAGGTTCCGTTACCAGTCAGTGCCAGTCAGCACCACAGTACAGACCAGGGAGGACTGTATAACGTCTCTCTTGTTGCCAGTCTCTTGTGCTCACCAGCATCACACTTTACCACTCACTGCCACTCACCACACACTAAACCAAGCGGTTTATAGCTTCCTGTCAGTTAATGCCAGTCAGAGTCGGTCAGTGGGATGCACTCAAGAAAGTGTCATCCGCTTATGTCATTTCATCCCAGTTAATTGAATACGCAATAACGGAGGTGGGGATCCGGGTATGTGAAGCAGGGATGAAGAGACAATCTAAATCTATAAGACTAGCAACATGAATCGTGGGGAATCCTTCTCTAAATCGTTCACTGGCAAA
Source organism: Panulirus ornatus (assembly GCF_036320965.1). Lineage (NCBI taxonomy): Eukaryota > Metazoa > Arthropoda > Malacostraca > Decapoda > Palinuridae > Panulirus > Panulirus ornatus. The sequence continues at coordinate 10,706,397 of NC_092257.1, forward strand.
ACAATTCTTCCTTTGGGGAATTCAGTGTAGTTGTTAGTTAGCTTTGATGTAAAGGCTGAATCATATCTTCTCTTCCGTCCTTAATGTTCGACATGAAAGAGAAATGAAATATAAGTGTTACCCCGAGCTTAGTTTCCTCTGTATCTAATATTCAAAGAACATTTATGCGAGCATCAATGTTTCCACAGCCAATTCAACAACGCAAATTTCATTTGCCAAAATCTCCTCAACTGGAACCATGCAATATGCATTTCTGACTGAATTACCCAATCAAGTGATACTTATCAGTATTGCTTCTGTTATCAGCATGGCACTGCGAGATAAACTTCAGGGAAGGGATAAAAGATTTTCCACCATTGTATCAACAAAAGATTTTTAAGCTACACGTAAAGCATTGCTAGATTCTACATCTGGCCTCTTGGTAATAATTCTGTTGTTGGTTTTTGATACATTATTATACATTAAAGATCAAACTACTGAGTACGACTGTTGTAAAACCAGGAACACGGCGGATTAACTTTCTGCCACAACAATCTGATTCTTCGATACAACAACAGTGACACAGACGATAACTCAACACCTTCACTACTTTACCCTATCAGTAAAGTAGTGATTCAGGTTATCTAGCAAGATTAATGAAATTTCATTACGACATCTCAATTCTTTGAGGACATCAATGAAATTCATCTTTATAAAGACATTATAGTCACAGTGAACTAAGCATCACACTTTGTCTTTTTCATCCAATCATGAGCCTGATCATCGTTATCTCATAGAGAAAACCACAGACGATAGTCCTAGGAAGTCAGGCCTGGCACATCCAGGGGGGAAAATGTAGTTTTTTGAAAGGATATTTTCGTAAATTACCTTCGCGACGTACTTGCTCTCACACCATATTGAATGAGAGATTAACTTCTTTGCGCTAAGTCATCAAAGAACATTAGATAACATGAAGACAATACCTGGAGTTCATCATCACAAATGATTCAGGTGTTGTTAGCACCCGGAAGGGAAGTTCCTTTGTTGTCCTCAATGTTTCAGTGGTTCATTACGTGTTCCAAAACTATACATGAAAACTTAGAATAACAAAACGCAGCTTTTTCACTCTGTAAGCAATTCCATTTTGAAACCTCAGGAAACGTGATAATACAACTCGAAGTGAAATTAATATTTTTCAGACAATGTAAGAAATTTCAAGAGCTTAATAACTGACTTGAAGCCTCGCTTCTTGACATCTTAGTTCTTCTTGACGTGTCGAGAGGAATGGTCTTACTTGTATTTTTGTAAGGAATGTCATCACGAGAGTGAGGGGATCAAGGTACACACTCCACCACTTGTCTGTAATGAGTCTCCCGTCATGAGACGGACGACTTTGGGGAATCTTAGCACATGTAGATAAATATTCATGTGACGTAATGTGGAGGGAACTCACCGGTCTTCACATTTATGTATATAGTTGTAAGTCTATCATAGATACGGACGTTGAATACTAATAACATAATGAACAACAACACTCCCGTATGCCAAGAGTTAATCATAGGAACTCAGTAGTTCACTTCAATACTAGAATTATTCTGACTACAGGTGTGACATTGGCCGTGTCCTCGACATTGAAGATATAAGAGAAGTTTTTTGGATTATCGAGACTCACTGTATTATCAATACATCATACATGGAATGCAAAGTGGAGACATTTCATAACTATAGTTGTAAAAATTAAAGCTAATTACTGATACCTGAGCCATTATAAGTTTATCTACATGAAAATTGTCATTCATGTAGATATGAATTAATTTCTTTATCAGCCAGTTCAACCATGTATAATCATCTTTTCAAAATGTGTTGATTGGAATATGGAATTTTCATATATGAATTAATTATCTGCTAAACCGTTTGTCATCCGTTATTTTCCAATTCCATTATCATCATCAGAGAGGATGACTTTCAGGACGTAATCACAAAAATCGTGTTTTATGTCATCAAAACTTGATGAAACTATCACAGGTTTGTGCTGGGTTGCTCACACACACGAGAGGGAACTGTTATCGCAGCTTAGTCCAACTCTGGTGGCTCCCAGGATATACTTTTTCAAACTAGATTAACTTCCCAGTCTCATCTGCCTACATCCTCCATTGTAGGCAGGATTTACAGACCACTAATGCTAATATTATGCTCTACCATCTCTAGTTTTTTGGGAGGTTTTCTTAGAATAAAAAGTTTTTTTTTAGATATATCCATGTAAGCTTTTCTCGGTTAGAGGGATATAAAGTTTCCTGATATTGATATTGGGTTATTCTTTATTCTATAGGATTACAAACGTCTTACCTTTTGAGACGTAAATGCGTCCCTCTCAAGATGATCCACGCACCAATGAGAGCCAATGAGCAATCAAAACTACCTCCAACACCTGAAGAAAACGTTCAAGGTTTTATTTCGACTGTTGGTTATAACTTGAGGCTGACAGCCAGCCAGCCTTAGTGACCCTGGCAGGCGATAGGCCGGAGGCCCAAATAACCAGCCAACCAATCAGTCTCGCCCGTCCCAAGTGTGAACTCCCGGCCTCTCTCAGCGTCATCTCTAAATTGCTTCTCTCTCTCTCTCTCTCTCTCTCTCTCTCTCTCTCTCTCTCTCTCTCTCTCTCTCTCTCTCTCTCTCTCTCTCTCTCTCTCTCTCTCTCTCTCTCTCTCTCTCTCTCTCTCTCTCTCTCTCTCTCTCTCTCTCTCTCTCTCTCTCTCTCTCTCTCTCTCTCTCTCTCTCTCAATGAGTGCGTGTGCGGTTAAATCATCTTTTTGGTTTATCTGTTTATTTATGTGAATGATCTTGGAAAAATACATGATTAGCTACTACAGTGATAACTGGAGGCGAAACAGTCTTAGTTAAGTGAAGGAAGAGAAGATGTGAGGGTTGCTGAGGATAAGTCGACATAGAGGAAAACAAAGGAAGAATTGAGTCAGGCTGGAGAGGAAATCCATTGTCCTCTCTAAATAAAAATCGAGTCGGAGATTAGCTCGACATTTTTCACAGAATGAAACGTTTACACAGAGAATAAAAAGCTATGGATATCTTGTTTTTATTGTACATGTATCTCTCATGTTTCATTCTACCCGCTTGGTCTGAAAACGTTTTCCTGTGCCTTTATTTCTTTCTCCTGAATATTTTTCTCATACTAACACTCTACATTGCTTGTCACTTTGTTTGTTTACGACGAATATTTTTCTCACACTTACTTTATATCGTTTATCACTTGATTTGTTAACGACTGGAACTTAAGAGGTTGTAATGGACACATGGATGTTCTCTCTCTATATATATATATCCTACTCGTTGTTCGTTACTCGTTCTACATTCTTGTCCATTCCTTGTCACCTGTTAACCTTTCACTTCGGTTCGGCAGCAGTTGTTTAATTTCATTTTTTCGATATTCGTTGATTGATGATTATATTTCATGACATATATTGGCATATACAATGTTTATCATTTGCACACTCCTTGTATGTTTACCTTATATGTTTGGTGTCTTGTATTTCACGGTAACACGGGCTCAATCGACGTCTGGCTGGGGATGGCAGGACCAACACTCGACCCACAGAACCACTGCAAAGTTTCATCTGGTGTGAACGAGAGAGTCAACACCATCAGCTGCTGGGAGATGAGCACAACCTCTGGGACGCTGGTGAATTAATTGAATTTTGGGCCATACAGAAGGAGGCGTCTCTAGGCCTCCTGTTTCTACCACAATTATGATTAAGATTGCAGATAACCTCATCATGGACCAGCAGGTCTCCCGCTATCTGTCCTCCCCAGATACTCCCACTCTGATGGTGGATGAGACGGGTGAAGATGAGGATGGCCCAGACCACCCCTCGTAACCTCCTTACAAAATTGTTACTCTGTTTATCCTCTTATGGAACCGCTAAAGTGGGCACCACCCAGTGATTCCGCCCTACCCCAAGACCATCACTACTGCTACACACAGTGATGTCCACCACCTATGATCATCACTACTGCTACACACAGTGATGTCCACCACCTATGATCATCACTACTGCTACACACAGTGATGTCCACCACCCATGATCATCACAACTGCTAGACACAGTGATGTCCACCGCCTATGATCATCACTACTCCTAGACACAGTGATGTCCGCAACCTAGACCGTCACTGTTGCCTGAAATGAGGGTGCTTACAACTGAAGCTCATCACTATTGCCAAACATGGAAAGAGCCACTAAACCTAGTTATCACAGTTACCAGACGCGGAGGGACCCATCACTGTTGCCAGAGTCGAAAGAATTCACGACTTCAGATTCTGAATGTTGCCAGACCGGGGCAATCGAGGAGATTCTGAGCATCATATCCCACCTAAAGTTTTGGTATTGGTATCATCAATATCATGAGCACAGCAGAGGAGAGAACGAACTCCTAAACACAACGCCGTGAACGAGATACAACAGGGAAGAGAACGGCAGGAGAAACAATATCTTCGAATTCATTCAAGATTTTGGCGCAATGATTTCTTTCCAATCTCCCTCGAATGTTGCATGAAAACGCTAACTTAAAACACTTCTCCGACCTTCCTGGCATGTCAGTAGTCACTGTTGATATAGTCCATAAGATACATCAATGTTATGTGTATCCTCCAAAACATATCACGATATCTTTAGCATCAAGTAGGTATTCCAGATAGTCTAAATCAAGTCCCCTGAACTGACGAGGATGTTAGCAAGGTTCCAGAAAATAATCGACCAGAAACACTCGGTAAACGTATGTGACTGGGTCTGGGCGTCAACATAGCAGCTAACCTAACGCCTGAACACTATGTTAGCAGAATTACGGAGGGAAATCATTTGTTTGATATGTAATTTGCGGTTAAGTGCGTGGATAAAGAAATGCTTATTCAATAATTTGCTGCTAGACCCTGGTTAAGACATGGATCATCCTGGTCACCGCACTTGAAGAAATATATCGATTTGATAGATGGATTCCAAGGGAGGAGAGAGATGGTAACTGAAATAATGAATCTGACTTACATGGAGATAAGAGGCTATGGATTTACCCACAATGATGAGGAGAAGACTGACGGGATAACCATTCACAGCTTTAAAGTTCCTGAATCCAAGTGTTATTATCGACAGTGAAATATTCTTTGTAAGAAAACAAATGCTAATCAAAAACGCCATCATTAGTGACTGATTGAATGAGTCCGTCACACACCATCGCATTCACTTCAGAAGAAATGACCCAACCCATACAGGTTAGGGCAAGGGCAATCTTCGCTACATTTTCATTTACACTCTACACTCAACGCTATTACATCCAGCTTTTGATGCCACTGGCTTTTGACCAGACTAGATCATGTCAAATGCATCCTCAGTACATGCTGGTCCTTGACCTGAACGAAAAGGATCAGGTCAAAGGCTTGGGTTAGCGAGCTGAAATGAGGAAAACAGTAATTCAAAGAGTTTCAGAGGTGATAACGTGGGTAAGTGAGAGCTGTTAACGCATGATTACTAAGGAGAAACAGGATGATGCAAAACTGAAAACGAGTGGAAGTAGAGACAGTAATAAGAAAGTCAGGTGTATGGTGGCTGTTGGGAGAGGATGTTCAGATTAGCCTGGTAGCTTAGGGCTAATGAGACAGAGAGGAGGATCAGCAGTCCTAACAAGAAGATGTAAATGGGTTTCGGGCTCCACTTCAACACTTCTTTTACCGGCTTAGCGAGCCTGGGTCAGGAGGACACGACAAAGCTCTACAGAAAGTAATTCTCTTGTCCCCTTCTCTTCCTACTTTTCGAAAGCAACAATACAGGAGGAAAAAATCTCTAGTCTCCAGCGCCTGCCCCTTGCAGTCACTTATTACAACGTGGTGGTGATCTGTCTTTCAAAATATCTCTTGTTTCCTACTGTCAGAATTAAGGCCACTAAGACCCAACCTTACATTTATATCAACTTGTTATGTTTCACTTTACCTTGGTAATATCCTTCAATGTACATCACAAAATCTCTTTCCAAAATTCTGGAACCTTACATAACTGCAGCAATTATTTTCTTCTGAGAAGCTGCTCCATATCTACCTGGAGTTTCATTCAGCCCAGGGGAAATACTGCTCTCATATCGGCCATGGCTCTTCTCCCCCTTCTCTTTTAGCCAGTGTGGAATCAAAAGCCTCCCGCCTTATCAACTCTCCCGCTATCTCCTCTCTTCAACCATCCCTCTCCGTCCGCAGTGAAGTTGCGGTGGTCGGAAATAAACTCTGAGGAAACAAAGTCACAGGAAAAAAAGTCAACATTGGTTAAAATGAAAAGTCAAAAAAAGAAAGTTGTATTTTAGATTGAGTTGGTTAGGTTATATATATTCTTGGTCATCTCAGACACGACGTGTGAACTCTGTTGTGTGCAGACAACGTGTAGGATCAAAACACATCGTACTGCCGACCAGCGGGGTTAAGAACCGTTATTTTCTCACCTCTGGACCGTTGGGCAAGTCATTTCAACTTTGTATTCCATTTCTTCATTAGCTCTGCCAGCAACACGCAGCCACTTTAATGCTTTTAAAGCTGCCGCTCTCCTGCCTTGCCGGCAAATGATTTCGTGATATCTTTCATCACATTATCAAGTACTTGATCGTAAACTTTTTTTTTGGCTCGCTTACCCTCGTTGCTAGAAAACCACTTGGTGTATCAGCGTCCTGGACATGTTCCAAGCACAGTGTTACTTCACGTGTCACTGGAAGATATTCACCCCTGAATTAAGAAGTGTAGATTTAAGTACATCAAGATAAGTGTGGCAAGCTACTTATGGCTTGTTTAAGACTTAAACTGGAGTGAGCTTTGTAAGTTTGGTCACCGGTAATTCAAAAATTCAAAGAAATTATATAAAGTCCACAGAAGAACAATAAAAATGGTTCGTGAACTAAGCAAGGTGAGCTACAGCGAGAGATTATAGGTCATAGATCTGCCGAATGAGAGAAAAAGAGAAGGGAAGGCCTGAGCACAACATTAAAGTTTCCCAACCACTTTGGTAATGTCCACATCCAACATATCTTTGAGATATGCAAATACGCGGCCACCAGAGGCCATAACAAGACACTAAGCAAGAAGTATGTTTCACAAGATGTACATAAACACTTTTAGAGTATCAGGAAATAAGACAACTGTGAATACTGACAGTTTGCGTAAACTCTTAGAAGATGAATGATGAAAGAAACTTAGAAATGTGATTCCATTAGAAGAGACCTCCCATCTCGCACTGAAAACACACACACACACACACACACACACACACACACACACACACACACACACACACACACACACACACACACACACACACACACACACACACACACACACACACAGATCATGTCTGAGTTATGAGTCTGTAAATGTGGACGGAATGCAGAAGTCATAATTGTGAGTGAAAATATAGTTCAAGAGATGGGGACCCCACAAATGTAGACGTCCTTCCCCACACACAGCAAATAGGTAATTACACCTCTTTCAAAGCACATAAACCTACTAGAATAGATTAAGAACAAAACAAAAGCCAAATATAAACAAATGACCTGAGAACATTGTTACACCAGCCCTTGTGTGCATGAATACAAGCAAGAGAGAACTAACATCTTAGGCTCTGGATTTCTCTTACCCATCAATTTTAGATGTAAATAATGTAAATATGTTCCTTGACGCTGCAGGGAAGAAACACTGGCCAAATCATAATCATTCTTGGCGCGTCATGGGTAATGTCATCTTTCAGTAGTGTCATGATGAGCGAGACAGGAAAATGTGTTAATCTACTTCCTAATGTAAGTATGTAAATATTCCATCTATTTCTGATATATTTCATGAGGGTGTTCTCGGCGAACGTAAATGCTTCATCTCATGTGGCTTTTCCTTTGGCTTTATATGGGTCACTTTCCCCGAGCTGTGAGCTGCTGACGTCAACGCTGCTAGTCTGAGAAAGACCAGCGTGCTGCTGTCTGCCCATGAAGTAAGCTTGATATTGTTTGCTTGACCTTTTGACCTCTTCCCACTCTGTTAACTTGACCTATAACCTGCTCGTGAATATCTTGTTCATTTGCACTAACCAAGAATTGACAATCTACGTACGAATAATTGTGAAATATAGTTTAACATCAAGTTGATAACAACTGGTAGAAATAAGTGAAATTGTTAGTGTAGCTGGTAGATGATTCTTGTTAAGTCTGTGTATGAATGTGAAAGATCATAATTTTGTATTTTTTTCTCAAGATAAGTCTTCTTAAAAATCAGCTATGATCCTCTTTTTATTCCCTTTTGTTATTTTATATTATATTTACAGTTTCGTGATCGTACATCAGTGTAATGCAGCATTTTTCTATTTTCAAATAAAAAAGTAAAATCAGTTTCTGAATGTATTAGGCTGCCAGCGTGCACGTATTAAATACCGATATGTTTTCTGCAGGACTCCTTGACGAGGTGGGAGGAAGGTCATCATGACATCAACACACAGACACACACACACACACACACACACACACACACACACACACACACACACACGCACACACACACACACACACACACACACACACACACTCACACACACACACACACACACACACACACACACACACACACACACACACACACACACACACACACACACACACACACACACTCACACACACACACATGCCATAAGAAAGTGAACCAAGTTTCAGGGAAGACATTGGTTCAGGTGATGAAGCAGTAGGTCATGGTGGATCTGTGTGTGCCTCCCGGGGCCAAAGCGGGGAGGGAGGTCCAGAAGGAGATGCAGGATATAAGGGGATCCTCACCCCTCCTCCTCCTCCTCCTCCAGCCACCTCGTGTGTTAGTGTTGAGTAAATTGGAAGTAAAGTTACTTGAACCTGGAAACCCTGGCGGTGGGTACTGCGACGGAGAATCTAATAGAGTCGTCTTCAAGTGACGGTAATGATATAGAGGAGTTTCCGTCGTGTATACGTGCTTGGTGTTTGGTGCCTCGGGTTAACATGCAGAAACCATCTCAGGATTACAGGAACGGTTGTTTCCTTCTCTTACTGACCGTTTTCTTTCTTGGTCACATTCACAAGACGTCTACACTAAGGTGGAGTTTGTCGGACATTCCCAGACAAGGCGTTCATAATTTTCTATTTCCCTTCAAAGAATTTCACGTTTTCCTGTACGTTCCTCACTATTTCCTTTGCTTTCGCCATTCTGGCTCGCCCACTTCCCTGCAACTTGCTCGGACAAACTTCACTCTTCTCTCACGTATTCTTATCCCCTGCAGCTCCACCTGACGGCCACTGCTTCCCTCAGGTGACAGTCAAGCAGGTCCAGAATTTTTAGCAAATGTTCCAAACTTTGTCGTTGGTTCTCGGACACTTGAGACTGTGGAGTTGGTTGACGCCTGGACTGTGTGAGCTGGACCATCCTCGCTCCAGGTATTGCAGAAGACTACCTTTTGCTTATTGTGATTTGTAAATAATCATAGAAAACCAGCCAAGTTTCGTAAATGAGTAAAAGCATAAAGTTAAAACCATAACTTGAGCTGCTTCTTAAGTCTCATCATCTCAGAGAAAACACAAAAAATAATGATGTCCACAGGAGAGTAACGAAATGTTTAGGAAATAAGAAAAATAAATCACTGGAAAAGATTGGAATCCATGAGTCTACGTGCCATAGAAGTGAAAAAAAAGTTTATTGAAAATTGATCACACACAACTTCAAGCTTATATACCATTTTGATGATGTCGACAATGAAAAGATCTCTGGTAGTCGCTAATACCTAGCAGACAAATATCATGACGAGAAACTAAACAAGAAACGTGTGAGAGAAGATATAAGAAAGTAATTCATGATGTTAGAAAGGTTGATGAAGAGAAAAGCTAAATATCGGAGCTGTGATTGTTGACAGTATACAAAAGCTTGTGAAGTGTAGAAAGTTCAGGATTTTTTTGGAAGGAAGGCCCACGACTGTGAAACTCTCTTCTTTATTGTACAAAAAAGGTAATTGATTACACACAAACTCACACACACACACACACACACACACACACACACACACACACACACACACATACACACACACACACACACACACGGGCGCGCGCGCGCGCGCGCTTCAAATTTGTTCAGACACACATTGCAAAGCGCAAGTCCATAGATCTTTCAAGAAAAGAGTAATCGTTTGCATCGCTGAAATCATGGTTGCAACAACCCATTTGTCGTATAATTGAATTTAAAGAAAATGATTATGTCAGGTTCTGAATTTTCATAACCTTCTTTTTCAGCGAGAAACATCTTTTAGAAGGGTGGCCTACCAACCACACCACTAACTTCACACTAATATAAGATATTACCACACCTCATAAGCTATGGCCTCGCACGCTGACGTGGCTAACTTCCCGAGAGCTGCAGAAGCTTCATGAAGGTAGTTGTAAGGTTGTGTGTTTGTTTGTCTATCTACCTGTCTGTCTGTGTCTGTGTATGCGTTGTTATGGTAAGGATGAAAGAGGCCAGACTGCTGTGTGCTGCTAAAGTAATTCTGATCTAGTTTGTCTGACCTTTTGACCTTGTCTCTGTCTGTTCATTTGACCTACATAACCTACTCTTGAATATTTCATTCACCTGCACTGACCAGGAACTGAAAATTTACAAATACTTGATTGTGGGATGAAGTTTAACATCAAACTAATAAAACTCAGTAAAGATGGGTGAATCTTGCATGTAAATTCTACAGATCATACTCACTATCTAGTACTGGCATGGCCTATGATATTGTCTACGAACGTTAACCTACTTTCCACTGATCACTGTAAAGTCCCCAAAATGTATTCGCAAAAATAATCACATTCTACTTACGAGAATGCTCAAATGCGAAAAAGTCTACGGACGTCTCCATTCATATTTCACATACATTATTTGCGAAAAATCTACGGACGTCTCCCTTCACGTTTCACATACATTATTTTTGAAAAGTCTTCATGCTCCACCCTTCTCACTGAACTAATTTCTTACACATACATGCAAACAAATATGAATCAGGAAACTCAAATTCAAGCATTTTTCTCTTTGGTTTTTATTTTGAACAGCTCAGAATGCCATACGCTGTTCTCCTGAGAAAGTTATTTTATCAAATTTTCTGGAATTGATCTGGACACACGAACTAACACCTAAATCGGTGTAGATATACATATTCTATATCCCTAAGAGCATCAACTTGGGGAAAATGAAATAAATGCCTGTCAGTTGTATGGATGTGAGTTTTACAGTAGGGAGAGTTGCCAAGACCTTAGTTAATTCTTTTAAAAAATCAAGTATCTGTTGGCTATGTAAATATGAAGACAACACGTCAGCTGATTCCTACACGAAAATAATTATCTGTTAGCTATGTATACGTATGACCAACACTTCAGTTGAATCCTACAAAGAGTCAGTTACATGAGTACAAATGTATTTTCAATACTACAGCCAGTCCTACACCGAATCAATTTTTCGTTGTATGTAAGACGCGCACGCAACTTTAAAGGATGTAACGTTGCTACACGAAGCCACAGCGAGTGGAGGGAGTTGGATACAAAGTTGAAACGACTTGGCTAACGAGCCACAGGAGAGGAAATAGCCTGTTGTGACTCTAGTGTTGAAACTGGATCTTATACGGTTGATTCACGTCTTATTTATCATGTGTGTTAAGAACCAGATGATCCTCAGTACGATACATGCATACCTATAACGTAGTCTTTTCAAAATCGACTAAGCTAAGATGTTTACAATGTTTAGGAAGCAGAGCATACTGTAAGCAAAAATCTGCAGCTATGAATACGTATATTATGTTATAACGCTTTTTTCAAATACGCAGCAGATGACAGGCTACGTAATATTCTCACAAAATGGAATAGACGGGACATTACGGAAGCTGTTCAGGGCAAGTCATGGCTCAGGTCCACTCAAGTTCCCTCATCAACGAAGACGAAAGACAAAAGTTCCATAGCAAAATATTTATTGCATGACGTCATCACCCTTATAGGTGTAAAAGGTTTACGATAGAACACCAGCCTACATATAAACACCATGCTTATATAATATATATATATATATATATATATATATATATATATATATATATATATATATATATATATATATATATATATACAGCCTACACACACACACACACACACACACACACACACACACACACACACACACACACAGCCGCAGGACCACCTTCAAGAAGCTTCTGCAGCTCTTGGGAAGTTAGCCACGTCAGCTTCATGAGGTGTGGTAATATCTTATATTTGTTTATTTGTGTGAAGTTTGTGGTGAGGTTGGTTGGCCACCCTTCTAGAAAATGGCTCGTCTCAACTGCCGTCCCACAAATTCGTACTTTCTCAGAACATGAGAGTGTTTTACAAGACTCCATTACCAGAGTATTTTATAACAAAGTTTGGGAACACCAGGAGTGGGTCACGTTTCCTCCAGACATTTGTTCTAGACCTTTAAACATTATGGAAAAGGTCGAGCCAGAATTCTGTCAAGAAATGTTCGCCTTTTGTGAGGATATCCAGTGACTGCGAGAGTCGTAGTTATAACGACTTCTGTGCCATCGGGCTTGACGTGAAGACTTCCATCAGATGTATATTTATATACGAAAGTCTTTAGTGGACACGACTGTTATTGTCTATATGAGTTTCTCAAGTGATTCTTGTTAATGAGATAAATACCAGTCTCTCTGCCTTCTGTGTTCGTCTATTTACAATAATCTTTGACTATTTTCAGAAATATTTGTGGTCATCTGTTGTTGTAGTTGTTTCCTTTCATTATATGCATTGAAAACGATGAGGAAACATCGTATATATGTTTAACCTCCAGATGAGAGAGATCATTTCTGATATTCACTTGTTCGTGTCTTCTATTCCCCATCCGTCCCTGTGTCGTCTATAGCTTTACTTGTCTCAAGTTCCGCCTGGCAGACACTTCACACAAACTGAACTTTGTCTTGTAAGTTCCCAGAGGACTGTAGATTATTCTCTCCAGAGTTATTCATTTTCTCTTGATGTAAAACAGTTATGGACGTCTCAGTAGGTGCTGAGAAGTGCTGTTGCCTCATGGCTGACGAAATTAACTTTTCCTGTTGTATGTTTGAAATTTAGTTCTATTCTGTCTGGTATTTTTTCTTATCAAAAACAACTAACGATGATATTCATATTCTCAAGGGCTAACTGTTCATAATTACCTTGGTCGTACAGGTACCTCCTTCATCATTAATTGTTAATCTTATATGAAATATATCAAACAGCTCACTACACCTGTGCTAGGACTGTACACAATGTATCATTGGAGCAACTGACTGACTGACCATCCTCAAAATCCTGTGCCAGGCATCTCTGGTGAAGGTTCGAGCGTACCTCCTTTAAGGGTTCCAGGGTTCAGGAGCAACAACCTCATCGAGAAACATCGATTATGCTTGATGTTTCTTGATGTACACCAGAACACCCCACGTCAAGACCCACTGACAGTACGTAGACTGGAATACTCCAGGTCAAGAACCACCAACATACGTAGTACGTAAACTCCAGCAGTCTGCGTCAAAGGAACCCACACAGAATGCAGCAAGGTCTCACCCCATTAGTTTCTGTAACGATTCCTTTACAAATGAGAAAAGTTATTTGGTTCGGGTTGGAGGAAGAGGAGAAGGAGAAGGAAAGAAAGAAAAAAGAGAAGAGATGAGAGGAGTGGGAGAGGGGGAAGAAGAGGAACAAGCACGACAAGGGAGACGGGGTAGAACAGAAATCTCTAAAGGAACAGGAAATATGAGAAGCGAAAATGAAAGATATGAGAGAAAAGATAAAAGACTGAGGAAAAGAAGAGACATGTGGAAATGAGAGACTTAGGAGGAAAAAAGACAAACACATGGTAAAGCCTGATAAAGAGAGGAACTAGACGCAGAGGAGAGATTGTAGAGGGAAGAAATATAGTTAGAGAGGTAAAAGAATCAAGATAAAGAGATAAGGCGAGGAGAGATGGAGCAGAAAGACAAGCAGATGATATGGAAAAGTAAAGTGACATGATGTATTGTGGAAAATAAAACAGAAGTAGTAAATGTGGAACAAAAAAAGTCAAATAACAAAAGAAACCGAGATGAATATTGTAATGAATGTTAAGAAAAATAACTAAAGGTAAACAATAGAGAAGGTGAATAGATAAGAAGGTAGTTAGACGGTAGTTAGACGGAAGTAAGTAGATGGAAAGAAAGGGTGAAAAAAAAACAATCAGACCAACAGAGGGAGACAGAAAGGAAAAATAACAGAGAACGAGAGAGAAGGAGAGGTAGATGTCAGACAACAGGAAAGAAGGAAGAAAGAAACCTTAACCTTTTCTGTCAACTTGGTAATGACAGAAGTTTGGGCAATAGACAAACGACCAGCTCCTCCTCGAAGGGCTTTGATCCGCCAGCCTTACCTGCTTGGCTGATCGTGTTCCAACAGCAATGTGGCTCTCTGCCTGCAATCCCAATCTCTTTCTGACTGCCAATGTTTCCAAAGTGTCTAGCATATCTTGATTAGCTAATCATATCACCTTGCAGAGATTGGCTAGCTATGTCACCATCCAGCATGATTGGCCACGTATGCTCCCTCTTATCGGTGACTGGCCAGTTATGATTCCTCCTCATTATGTGTTTATGTCCCTTCCTCTTGCTCTGTCTTCCTCATAATATCTCTCCTATTACTTCCGTCGTCTCCCTCATTATGAATGAAAGTGTTTTTCTCTCATAACATCTTCCCCACCACTTGTTCTCTCTTCCTCATTATGTCATCTCCACCGTTTCTTTATGTCTCCTTCATTGTATTCTCTCACCACCTACACTGCCCCTCTCATAACAACCTCCCCACAATTACCCACATCCCCTCCCTCATTACGTCCTCCCCACCACTTGCTCTGTCGCCATCATAAAAATATTCATATCAATATTCCAAGTTATAGAATTCAAATGCTCCATTAATGGCATTTCCTTGATGGTGAGGGTGTGCGGGACTCCCGTTTCTGGCAACAATGAGGGTCGGCAGTGGCGGTGTCGCCCGCGTTTGGCAATAAGAACGATCAAAAGTGACGGGGGTTATGGTCGCCGCCGTGTCTGGTAACAGTCTTGTCTCGGGGTTTTGGTTGTTGTACGAGCGTTAGATCGGGAGCTGCGATCGTCGAGGTTTGTAGTAACAGTGTAAGATCGGGGCATTGGTCGATATCGTGTCTGGTAACACTGTTGGACGGAGGATAAGGTCGTTAGCGTGTTTGGTTGTCTAGGGCTTTGGTCGCCGCCTTGTCTGTTAACAGCGTCGGATCGGGTTGATGGTCGATGTCGTGTCTGGTAACAGTGTTAGGTCGAGGGGTGTAGTCGCCACCGAGTCTGGTATCAGTGATCTACAACAGCAGCACCAGTTCGAACTTCACAGCAAGAGGTGGTAAGGTCCAGGAGACCCAAGGATTGGCCATCCTTTGTATTTTTACTGTTGAACTAACGAATATCTGAGTCACAGTTGTGTCACATGACTACATGCATGACACGTTCCTGTCCACACTGATGTTAGTAAAGAACACATATGTTAAAAATGACTTACGGTGGAACACACACCAACAAGCAGCAACACAATTGTTCGTAAGTTTTTGTTTGGAATGAAACATTCTCAAGAGGAGGGAAGGTTTGGTTATTAACGTAGTTGTACTTGGAACCTAAATATTCCAGATTGGTACAAATGTGGCGGTGAAGACGGTACAGGGAGGCCAAAACGTCAGAAAATATATGGAGAAATAGACGTGCTCCCGCGTTCGTAACTCAGTCTATCCGTACCTAATGACTGTAAACTGCCAGTACAGTACAGTGAGAAGGATGACGCACTGGACAGAGTCTTAACAGTCAATTACAGGGAGACGCAGTAGTGGAACAGGCACTGCTGGAGACTGAGCGAACTACTGGAGCAGATCAAGAGAAATGGGTCACTCTGTTACGACGGGGAAGCAGTGGAAGAATGAAGATATATATATAAAGGAAACAGGAAAACTACGAGAGAGCCGCATATTGATTATGCAATAAAGAAAAACATGGAACGAAAGATTTGAAAAGAAAGACAAACAGAAATTAGTTGCCAGGTGGGTAAGGAATATGAAAATGAGTCCATCAAGAACTCTTAGACATGAAATATACTAGAAAATCTAGGAAATCATCACGAATGGGACTGATAAACAAAGTTTGGGTGAAGTACAGATAGAAAGTGATGATCTTTGACAAACAAATGATATCAGAAAATATGGCTTGATGAAGGAGTGACAGAGCGAAACAAGGTCTTGCTCCAGGTTACCTTGTCCTATTCACTGACAAACCTGATGATTCCCTCGTTACCTGGAGCGGAGATGAGGCTGATCCCTTCATTGTGACTCTTCAACGTGGAAATCTTAGACGTGAGCCACCTCCCCTCTGTACCTATACTACGGACCAACACTCATCTCTACACTTAAATCAAATTTGCAGGAAAAGTTGTTAAAGTTTTGTTTGATTCTCATGCTGGTAAAGTTGTAATATTTGACAATTAGTCTTTTGTTTCCTAAAAGATGTATACAACAGTCTCAAGTTCCCCTCCCATCCTTCTTCAAGGTCTGCAATGGACAGAAACGGTGGTCATCCATCCTGGATCTTGCAAGAGTTTTATTCATACACGAGGTAAGGAAGGAATCACCTGCGGAAAGTTATAGACCGTTTCCACTCCTCTAGCAGGAGGCGATGAGATCTGCTACTAGAACAGCCTGTCATGTGGAATGGCTCCTCACACAGTGGCTTCTGTAGCTGCTGTACGCCTCATCCCTGGAGATTGCCAGAGGTTCGGCCGGTCTAGCACGAGAAATTGGTATCCAACCCAGAACTTCTTGCGATGGTAATTGCCTGCAGCTGGGGACTATCTAAGTAACTGCAGTTTGCATGAAGAAGCATCCTAACATACCTCAGGTGAATATATAGTTGAAGCACATGTTCCACAAGATGGCGTGGCTGGGCCTCTGCCTCACAATGTGTATTTTCATGATATTTTACGTTTAAATCATAAACAAGTGTATGTAAGCATTACCATATTGATATGTTGCATTCAAGACAAGAGAAAATACTCCCACTGTTGCTCATACATACGAAACACATTATTCCTTTCTAACTTAAGAAAGACGTTGGTAAGATCCTTACGCCACAGAAAACTCTGATGCTATTTACAGGCCGAAATCATCCTGCGCCTCTTACCACTAGAGTAGAAAATACAACGCAAACTTTTTCCCGTTCGCCAACATCTTAGCAATTCAGTATGACGATAAATCGTCTTGTACCAACCCCACGCAGGAGATGGAGAAGCCAAACTTGGAAGAAAGATTGTAGGCTTATGAAGCGTCGTACATCACTTAGCGACTCAGAGAACTTAATACAAC
The DNA here is from genome assembly GCF_036320965.1 of Panulirus ornatus. Lineage (NCBI taxonomy): Eukaryota > Metazoa > Arthropoda > Malacostraca > Decapoda > Palinuridae > Panulirus > Panulirus ornatus. Next base: position 10,723,863 of record NC_092257.1, read on the forward strand.
TCTCAGATTACATTCATGATGGAATATTCATTTCTCGTATGGTGTTCCTGCTCTCAGTCATGTTAACAAATACTGCATCAGATACACGATCAAGGTCGACGTCTTGCCAAAGTAACCTCACACTTCCAACCCCCACACCTCCTCCTCACAGGTTCGAGGTGATGTTGTGTACATTCTACAACATAAACAAAATTCTCACTCAGCCTCGCTCAGGCTTCCATAACTTGGATCAACCTACTCCACTAGGGCTGTAAGCGCCACAGACTGCAAGTTGCAAGAGTCATTTGCTCACACCCAGCAGCGTTTGTGCTGTCCAACCACTACTGTGGCTCTGGATGTTATCTTTACAGGTAAATAGATTGCAAAAGTAGCAGTCGATGCGGTCCTTATCGATTGTGTGTGTGTGTGTGTGTGTGTGTGTGTGTGTGTGTGTGTGTTTGTGTGTGTCTATAACATCCCGAAGATAAAGGTAAAAGCATCAAAGTTATTTTCTCTGAGTATCTTATCATTATAGTCACAATGTGTTCACCAAGGATCTCCTTACTACCGTGAACATCAGATCAGAACTCTGTTTTCAAGCACCAGTTCTTTTCATAGACCAGCACATGACTACCTCATGAAATAGTGGCCATAAGTTGTGAAAAAATAAAAACATGTGCTGGAACACATCCGGAATATTCCATACGCAACACAGTGCCCTGGCCCGGAAGTGGTCACATACAGTCTGGTTCCTGTATCCTGCAGTGGATGACTCCAGCTCCCCAGGATATATGCAGCCAATACGGCTCAGGTCCTCAGGTTTGCCATTATGGATGAACCATTACCAAGTGGGGTAGGGTGGGGGGGGGGGAGGAGGAATTCAAAGTCCTTTACCCATATGAACCCGGCTGGACAGGGAATCGATCCCTCAAATTTTATATGCAAGACCTGTTCTCGACCCACTCTGCCTCGGCATCTTCACGAGAAACACTTCATATTATAATTCTGTCTGTATTGTCTGTAAATGGTGTCAAGAAATGTTCCTAAACATGTTACTTTTATTTCAAGATATCAATGAACATGTCTAACTGGAATGAGATGTTGAAGCCTCTTTGACGATTAAGTAAAGCAAGGAATCTCCGAGTAACATATTTTGTTATGGTTGGTCGTGTACGTGAAGCAGGGACGTTAGCCGTTATGGTTGGTCGTGTACGTGAAGCAGGGACGTTAGCCGTTATGGTTGGTCGTGTACGTGAAGCAGGGACGTTAGCCGTTATGGTTGGTCGTGTACGTGAAGCAGGGACGTTAGCCGTTATGGTTGGTCGTGTACGTGAAGCAGGGACGTTAGCCGTTATGGTTGGTCGTGTACGTGAAGCAGGGACGTTAGCCGTTATGGTTGGTCGTGTACGTGAAGCAGGGACGTTAGCCGTTGGAAAAGAGATAATGGAGCAGTATACGATGATTGAATACCTGAGAGCAGTTCACCTGCAACACTGGCACAACAATAAGCCAGACCTTGATAACATTTAATGGGCGATCAACAAAATGTATAACGCTACAAATTGCACACTTAATAGTCGGCAGTAGAGGCGTCCATCTCTGTTGTGAAAAATTTTTATAGATTTACGAGGAGAAAGTATTTACATTATTATGCTTGCCATTATCAAGCACACCTGTTGTGTGTTATTCATTATGTTTTTCCCACAGATTTTGTTTCATTTGGATCTTATCCATCACAACAACACAGAAGACTGTTGAGCATACGAGAATATCTGAAGGTTTAACCTGGTGCAGATTCAAACATTTTGTCTGAAATGATGAGTAATGATCACTGGCTCAGCCAGGGGCTGGTAAAACAGCCCATTATCGCCCTCCGGCATCACTTTGATATATACGTGCCTGAGAGGAAGGGAGTGGTGGGGTTGGGGGAGGGGAGACCTACAGAGGTGGGATGGGTAGGGGAAAAGGTGGAGATGTAGGGAGGTACTGGTGGTGAGGTGAAGGGAAAGAGATGCTTAAGGGACGGAGTGACAGAAGAAAATTAAGTCTGTGAGAGGATGAGGATGTGGGAGAAGGATGAGGGGTGAGGGGTGAGGCGAGTGAGGACGGGTGAGGGGCCCAGAAGAGTTGAGAATGGAGGAGAGAGAGTCAGGCAGAGGTACAGGAGGAGGGAGACTGAAAGAAAAATGGAAATAGAAAAGGAACATGGGTGAGGGGCTGGCATCTTGACGAAAGGGTAAGTGAAGGTTAGGGAGAGAGGTGAGGGATGGCTAGGGAGAATAAGGACAAGGGTGAGGGGGTTAGCTTGCTGATTATTTCACATTACACAGAAAGTACGCTGATATCGTCGTCACGGTGTAAGGGATGCCAGAGCCTTGAGCTGGTAACATTTTATGAGGCAAGTTTTCCAGCCGAGGAACTGATGAACATCCTGTCTGTGGCACCGGTTATAAACCTGCAGGAACTGTGAGCGACGGAGGGCAGGAGTTTTTACTACAGTATATCATATATACATATATATGTATATATATATATATATATATATATATATATATATATATATATATATATATATATATATATATATATATATATATATATATATATATATATGTGTGTGTGTGTGTGTGTGTGTGAGCAGACAGCTAGGGAGGCCCATTAATGCTAGATATCCTACAAGTTTTAACAACGATCTTTGATTAACTGTTGAATTTGTGAAATTACTTTTCCCTCTTTATCTTTTCCTCCATTAATGTAGTCATTTTCAAAAGTTCGTGTGTCATTCTGTCTCTCTCACTCTACCCAGTTTACCTTATTATGCAAGTATAAAAGGCATGTAGACTATGATAACATAGACTTTTATATAACGTATATTCATTGCTCTAACTTTCTTAGCGAGTATGGGAAAGGGTACCAGCATCATCTGCATAATGCATGAGCCCACAGTTGTCAACTACTCGACAAATACTCAGGTCATACAAGACACAATTATTCTCATCCTTCAGGTCAAAAAGGCAGAGAATAATGTTTACAAGAAACCTTGACTTCCCGAGTATGTAAATCCCATGCTCGTCAAGGACCAAACGAGGAGAAAGAACTTTTAATTAGACTCCAGGTGATAAAGGGAGAAGGATTAGACTCCAGGTGATAAAGGGAGAAGGATTTATAAGTGAAAACTTTGTGTGTGGAGCTGTCTCTACCCTAAGCCCTAATCTCACCTGTCCGAAACATAAAACTATTGAAGGTAATTCCCTAATCCCATTCCCCAACACCCAGATTGGTGATTAGATTCTATTCCTTTACATTTTTATTGGTGTTTCATTCTTTTTTGTTTTTCTAAACCCCATACAATTGTGTGTGAAGAGTTTTGCTGTGGGATATTGGGCCAGTGTTACGTGATCTGTTTGAGGTATATAGTTATTGTAGGAACAGTATAGGTGATATTGAGCCAACGTTATTCTTCATGCATGAGAGTTACACTATTATTGTATTAGTGTTATCTTAATGTCCCTATCTCATGATGATGTACCGGAAAACCGGTCATATTGTATGTTTTATAGTACTTCTTATCAGTGTCACAGCAGTGTTGTGCTAGGGTATCCACGCCAGAGTGGTTTATGTGTGTTGCATCGTTGGTATATCATTGCTAGAGTTGTGATGTGCCAACGTACGGTTGTATAAGTGTTGTAGCAGTGTTATATCGGGATCAGAATTACGTTGTACCAGGTTTACAAATATCACTGTATAAGAGCACTGGTGACCATATAAGTGTTAAGATGATGTTACAGTAATGTAGTATGTGTTACAATGACGCTATATATGTGTTACAGAGAAACATGTGAGTCATGTAACACTATGTAAGTCACAGAACGTTATATAAGTGTCATAGTGACGTTGTATCAGTCTTACAGTGAAGCTGTACCAGTGTTACAGTAATGTTATTACAGTGTTTCTAACGCCAACGTCAGAGCAGTACAGCGTCCAAATAGAAGCTCAACTTTACCTTACACCCCCACACCTGTCCCCTCACACCCGTCCCCTCACACCCGTCCCCTCACACCCGTCTCCCGTCCCCTCACACCCGACTCCCGTCCCCCACACCCGTCCCCCAACACCTGTTCCCCCAACCCGTCACCCCACACTCGTCCCCGCCCACACACACCCACACTACCGGTTCACAGAACATCCTGGGCCGGTCGGCTGTGGTTCACGTGGGAACGAGCTTGAATTAGCTAGGCAGTCCAGGTCGTACCAGTGTGTGCACCAAAGAATATGACTATTGTCTGTCTGTCTTTATCTTCTTACTAGACATGAGGATGAATGTTTGAAATGTGAGCAGGTGAGAGCATGAAGGAAGGGTATTTGGGTTAGCAAGGAGGTTGATAACCTTCGACTGACGAGAGAAACATTTTCCTTGAGATGCAAACACAAAAGTGGAAATGTTTTGGTCTGAGGATAGATTCAGGTATTTCACACGATGAGCGAAATTACTGGAAGATCTTTAGCCTGTCACGAAGATTTGGAAAAATGTCAAGAATATTCTGAACAGGCTGAAGAAATGTACCGGAAGTGTGTGATGCCTCCAGTCAAGAAGCACCAGAGGTTATTACTGAGGTTGTTGTGGTAACAAATGACTGTAATCAGCAACACCCACACTCGGAGACAAGTTCTTTCACCTGAAACTTATACAACTTGTACTTTCTGTATAAAAGAATCCTTATTCTCTACGATGTCTCTCCAATAATCAAATTTTGATGTAAAATTATATATATATATATATGTATATATATATATATATATATATATATATATATATATATATATATATATATATATATATATATATATATATATATATATATATATATATATATATATATATATATATATATATATATATATATATATATATATGATGAATATCTTTGGTAAGCAAAAGGCCCTTAAATTCCGTGTCAGTTTGCGAGGAAAACTGGCGAGTATGCCTGACATCAGCAGATAACATTCTTTACCAACTTAATTACATCTCCATAAAAGATTCTGTTCCACTCAGAGTAGTGTATTTCCCTTTAGATTAACTAGAGCGCCAGGCGTAGACTATCCTCTGAGGTAACATTTGATCAATATTTCTTAACCAATTGACTGTGGTGCACAACCTTACTCATATATCTATCTATCTATCTAGCTATCTATATATATATATATATATATATATATATATATATATATATATATATATATATATATATATATATATATATATATATATATATATATATATATATATATATATAGATGTATATATTTGTTTGCGTTATATATTTCTATGGTATAGTTGCTGTATATCGTTGTCTTATAAGATCTCTTTCCACACCAAAAGAATGAATTCTTCACCTGACGAGGACTGGATCCAGCATGTGATTAATCTCTTTAGTCTTTCTTACTTTACGTCGAGTACATAAAACGTCTCTCAGAAGAAAACCTTCTGACGCGCTTGATATATTGATGCAATATATCTGTCACATGTGTCTTAATGGCTGGTTTATTTATATAAAACTCTAGCTTGCACCTTCTGTGTTCTCTAGTGTTTCTCGCTGTCTCTAATACAACTAAGGTACTGAGGTTGGTTTTCCATAGAGTGTTTGCTTGCTTTAGTCTATATCTCTCTGCTCCTCAGCTCTATGTTTCCTTGAGCATTTTGTGAAGGAAAGTTGAGTTCTAATGCAATACTTTTTTTTACTAGAGATAGAAGATTTCTTTTTATTTATCAGACTTTTACACGCCACTTTCCGTCATTGAGTATTGTGACCCATGCAGAATTATCTACAGAGATCCAGGATATTCGAACACGCAAAGGAAAACCAAATAAAATCCATAAAATAGATTAAGAAAATACTGATAAAGAGGAACCGCCACGCAGAAATATAAGACTAGAAAAAAAGACTGATAACCTCCTCAGAAAACAAGAGACAGGACTCTCCAAAAGCGAACTGTGACTAAGAATAGCCTGAGTTTAACGTAAGTGTGACCAAGTCGTGTAGATCAAGAGGCAGCTCTGAGATGTACGAGGAATAAGTAGCTTTATACATCATCGGTTGTCAAACCACATTTCACTGAGATGTTTTACGAGCGTCTGAGTAGAAGGAAAGAAGGATTAAGGACTCCACTGAGAGATTAATCATGTGTTGGAAGAAGGAATGATGGCTGGAATTTTTGAGAATTTTCTATATTCTTGCATGGGAAAGTTTGTACCTAGCTAGTAACATAACCTGTGATATTAGGTTATGAATGATACCGTAAGTGGAATTATACTTCAGGTTTAACTGATATCTTGGTTGAAGGTGTCTGACCAGATAACACCAGGAACTAATAAATTTATGGATGATAATGATAAAAATATAAGTGGTTAATGACGAAAATGATAACAGTGATAATAATATGAGTGATTAATGATGAAATTATAACAATGATAATAATATAAGTGATTAATGATAAAAATTATAACAATGATAAGAAATATACTACTTTATAACAATAATGATAATAATGATTGTAATGAGAGTGGTGATAATAACAAGAGCTGATGTACTATTAGTATTGATGAATATCATAGGAATAATAACGATGGCAGTAATTATATATTATGCTTTTATAACAACTACTTTTACCTTCAAACTTTTTAATCACAGTGATGAGTTATGATGGCAGTGTCAGTAATGATTCATCTGATTATGATGCTCTTGGTGTTATTCTAATTTCAGCTATGGTGCCATCTTAACAATTTCCAATCATAATTTTACGCAATTTCTTGGATTATGTTGTTTGCTATTATCCTTTCCATCCTGTCATTCTGCTTAATAGTTTCGCTTACCCTCAGGATGTCCTGGAGTGTCTCTAAGTTGATCCTTCAATCTCAGCTGAATATAAACCAAGTGAGACGAGGTGGACTCCTTCTCTGTAGGATGTATTACAAGGGTAAGTCTGGCCATAATCCCCTCGTAAAGAATATTGTACACCAGAAGTAGGGAGGGTAAGCACCTGGACCAGGGGAGGAAGGGAGGAGTGGACGATGGGAAGAAGTCATTTCCTAAGCTCCCACAGGACCTGGAGTAGTCCTTACCTGCTTGCCACACACTAGACGTAGACGTGGTTGAGGATCCTCCCGGGCGCTGCACACCAGGCAACACTTGGCTAAACTCCTAAACCCAAGTGAGGACGTGGAGGTGTGGTCCCCCAGGGTGGGGTGCTCACACTTGAGCCCATGTCAAGACAGAAGGGATTTCCTTCTGGATGGGTACAGATTTCCTTTGTCAGTATAGAAAATACGACTTCAGTATCATTATCATGGAATGAGAAATGGTCGCATGAGTCAGCCCGTAGGCAACCCAGATGTTCATTCTCAGGTCAGAGCTGGTCGACATCTGGATAACTTAGGGCATGCAGTTGGCCTCATCTACCATGAACGCAAAAAATGATTGCATAAATCAATCAATCTCCTGGACGCAGGCTGCTTACTTACAGGAGTCACCTCTGATAGACAACCACTTCGTCAAATTCCTCTCGTGTTCACAGCCATGGGAATAAGAGAGTTATGCAGCTGGCTCGGTAGTTGTGTAGTACCCTCGCTCCCTCCCCTTGGCAGGCGATCAGCTGTGATTGATGCTTGCGTCAGGCACTTTAGTCTCCAGAAATCAATGTTTTAACTCTTTGAATTCCATCCAGTAGACGAGTTTGAATTATTAAGTAATTTGTCTAATCTTTAGACAGAGTCCATGGGATTATTAGCGTGTATGACGTTTGTACTTAATCATATGGCGTAGTTAGTGGGAGTGTAAGTAGATGGTGCAAATATGACCACGTAGTGTGAGTGTCAGTAAGCAATGCCATTGTCAGTAGGTAGGAAAAGTGTAGCTAGCTAGCGTATGTATGGGTAGGTGTTGCAAGTGTAAGTTGGAGGCACTGGTGTGATTACGTGGTGCTAGCTGGTATGGTTAGTGTAATGATGTGACTCGATGTTGTAAGTAGGAAAGTGTCAGTTAGTAGTGGACGTATCAGTAAGTGACAGAAGTGTCGGTAGATGGAACAAGCCTCAGTGGGCGGTGGGAGTGTCATTAGATAGTGACGATGTCAGTAGATGGTACGAGTGTCAGTAGCTGGTGGCAGTGCCAGTAGTGTCAGTGAATGGTGGAGGGTAGAGGTGTGCTGGGTGTTAAAGGCACATTAGCAGTCGTGTCGTGCAGCATCATCCACGTAGATCACATATATTGGAAAACTTGGTCGTATCTGCGGCAGGGGAAATTTTTTTTCCTGATTGTACCTCAGCTCCCACGGCTGAGGATAGATATCGGCTTTACGTCGTGTAGATCCGAAAGTAAGTTTGAAAATGGAAAAGGATTATCCACAATTTTCAGCATCTATTTCTTTTCTTCAGCTGACCAGCAGCTGATGATGTGTGTAAGTTAATCCTTTTTGTTTTGTTATGTCATAAGGTACCCAGCCCCCGCAACCTTCACGAACACGGTAAAAAGTAGAAAAAGGCGAAGCCTAAGAAAATAGTCTCCTCAGTGAACGTCCATCTTTAAAGCTTGTAAATAGAAAATGGTTCGTAAGAATGAGAGAATGTTTATTGCCTGGCTGGCAAGGGCTAATATAGGAAACAAAAGTAATTTTCCCGGGCAACTGGTAAAAAGAGTCGCGTAGCAGCACAGCCTGGATGAACGTTTTATAGTAATGGAAGCTTTACATGGGAGAGTCTGCTGCTGGAAAATATCACACACACACACACACACACACACACACACACACACACACACACACACACATACATATATATATATATATATATATATATATATATATATATATATATATATATATATATATATATATATATATATATATATATATATATATATATATATATATATATATATATATATATATATATATATATATATATATATATATATACATATATATAGATAGATAGATAGATAGATAGATAGATATAGATATAGATATAGATATAGATATAGATATATTCCTATGAGTCCACGGGGAAAATGAATATAGGAATATACTTGATCACGCGGAAAAAAAAGAAAAGGTAATGTTTGGAAGGGAAACGAGAGCTGAGTATGAGTGATAAATATACATGGTATGTATGAGGTTCAGCCTGAGACCAGGCTTACAGAACACGGTATGTGTGTGTGTGTGTGTGTGTGTGTGTGTGTGTGTGTGTGTGTGTTTGTGTGCGTGTGTGTGTGTGTGTGTGTGTGTGTGTGTGTGTGTGTGTGTGTGTGTGTGTGTGTGTTTGTGTGTGTGTGTGTGTGTGTGTGTGTGTGTGTGTGTGTGTGTGTGTGTGTGTGTGTGTGTGTGTGTGTGTGTGTGTGTGTGTGTGTGTGTGTGTGTGTGTGTGTGTGTGTGTGTGTGTGTGTGTGTGTGTGGAATATCTATCAAGAGGAGAAAGTCAGAGGTCAAACACTCAAGAGATAGCAGCCGTCCGTGACACTGGTGAGAGTATCGAGGTATAGAGATTCTTTTTGTTATGTGGGAAAGAAGAGAGATTGTTTTTTTTCTTTTCTAGAGAGACAGGTTACACGGGGAAGGGATTCTGGAACGTTGTTATAGCATCAAAGAGAGATGTATTTTGTTTATTTGTAAGGTCATGATATCAGTGACATAGGTACCGAAATCTTATAGTTTTATTGTAAGGAAAGTCAGTGATAAGTATATAGACCTATTCGAAAATTAATTTGACTTTCACATTTTTAGTTTTATAACACGAATGTGTCGCAAACCTTTTGCTATAGGGGAAAAAAAGCGGAACGCGTCCAGCTCGCAGCACAAACGAAAAAAGTAAAGTTTTGCTGTGAAATATTTTGTGGTGTTAGCCAGCAATGCCTCCCATGGGAGGGCATCCACCAGAGGCCAGGCAACATCTGCTCTAGTGAGGTTGTGTTATCCTGCTAGGCAACAGGGCAGGATATACCACGAACACAATAGGCGATAACAACCTCCCAGCGGGAGAACTCTGTCTATATAAATATTACATAGACCTAAAGTGATCTATACCGTACTCACAGTATAAGGAAACTCACCGAAAAAAGAAACACAGAAGATCCAAGCTTTTGGTTGTGTTTCAAACCATTTTCAGCGATACAGTGTATATATGAACAATAGAATATATACAAAACCAGACTCCACCACAGCCTGGGGTACAAGGAACAGCTGCTTTGAAAACATGGAAGGGTTAACCAGAACGGTAAAGTGACCAGTCCCTCTACCTGGCATAGAAAGTCAGGTCAGCTGCTGCTTTCTTAATTTTGCCACATTTCAACAGAGATTTCACTCAGATATCACGTAATTCATACATTCCTTCATTTATTTTATGGTGCTGTTAACCTTGATAAGGGAGGATTTAACAATAAGTCTTTTTGTAAATGACACACAAAGGTAAACAATTTTTCACTACCCCAGTTCACTGGGACGTGAATGATCTTCTATATGTTTGAAATATCATGTTTGATTCCAAGACTTTCTTAACAAAATATCAATGTTGTAGATCCCCTTCTTTAAAAGTATACCCAAGTGGCCAATGTACATTTCATTACGGACTTATCATGGAACAGGGTAGACACCTGATTTTGTACGTTATTCATGGTTATATAATTATGGCAATGATTTATCATTATAGTAATGCTTGGTAAGATTTTAAAAGACTTGCAATTATCTGAAGTTCATGACATTATGGTATCTTATTCTTATATTGTTGAATACAGTCAGTCTTTACAATCTAAAGTGATATAGCGCAATTAAGTTTGTCTTGAATCATAAACTAATTTTGACATACTTCAACAACGTATCTTGATATCTAAATGATATGCTATAAAGTTTTCCTGATAATATAGTGATAATAATTCATCGCTGAACTATAGTGATTTATCACAAAGTTTAGATAATGTTCATATAATCAAAGTGACGTACCTTAAAACCATGTGTTATACATTATGCAATGAGATCGCGTAAATCTACCATAACAAATCGTATGATTACAGTATCATGATATAAGACTAGTTTTAGTACAGTTGTAGAAAAACCTAGTCATATTTCAGTAACATATTACATAATGAATGCACAACAACGGATCAATGCAGTGACGTTCCCTACATTTAGTTCGCTCATATGATCATATATGGTTAGGTTGGTGTGATGTTGTGTAACTATAGCGATGTAATGTAATGCAATTTACAATACAGTTTGTGCCATGCAAAAATGCTGATCCTCAAAATCTAATTATCCTAACACATACCTGAATATTTATCAGTCATCTCATTCATTCCCGCTGGCCTGCAGATTTGGTTCACACAGTAGCCCAGATTGCTAGATCAATAATCTGCTCTTTCCAAAAAATCATTCCTTATTTCTAGGATAATATCAGTCGTAAATGTCATCATAGTGGTTTAGAATGCCAAAAGCCCTGTAAAAATAGATAGGTTTTCCTCACAAAAGGTTTAGTTGAGGCTCCAGTGGTGTACAAAGGCTCTCAACACCGTCCCCCCTTCAATGTACGCCCCCCCCCCCACACACACACACACTCTAGCGGCTATATCGAAAAGTCCCGTATTTGCCATTTTTCCCCCAGTCCGCCTGACATCAACAAATAGAACATCCTGGCAAAATAAATTGCAGCTCAGTTCAATGATGGTTTGGTAGTAGCAGAGTTGAATATTCTGTTTCTTTCATATGATATGTATACACACACACACACACACACACACACACATATATATATATATATATATATATATATATATATATATATATATATATATATATATATATATATATATATATATATATATATATATATATAGTTTCAACAATGAGTTGTGTGTTGTGGTGCGTGTTCTCTGTGGTTGTATGTGTAGTGATGTTAAGATCAGCCGTTTCGTTTTATCGTCCATTATTATGTAGTCTGGTGTTTAGTCGTACTCAGCCTTCGTAAATGCCTTTTCATCTCGTGTAAGATACAGCGCACGTTAAGAAAGGCAGGAAAATACACTCAGCCTGATACTAAGGGACCTTGTCTTGCCCCCTGAAAGAATATTTAATGATATGTAAAATTCAATGACATTTTTATGGACCCTCCTGTGAAATAAATTCCTTGGAAACACAGTTTTCTACATTCAGTGCCGTTTTAAACATCTGGACAGACTGGGTACATGCTGAAGGCTCCGAAATGATAATGGCCAGTCTCTCTCTCTCTCTCTCTCTCTCTCTCTCTCTCTCTCTCTCTCTCTCTCTCTCTCTCTCTCTCTCTCTCTCTGGAGAATGATTGTAAGAGTTCACACTAGAACTTTGCCCCGATCAGTGTATGATAACACTGATATATGAAAACACTGATATATGATGACAGTGATATATGAAAACACTGATATATGATTACAGTGATATATGATAACAGTGATATATGATAACACTGATATATGATAACAGTATTGCATGAAAGCTTTGGGGAAAATGATTACATTTCGTAGTTTCGTACAGTAAAGGACCACACTTTACGGTTCTCAGGGGACGCTCAGAACCATCGTAGTGACCCTTTACGTGCCGAGACTTTATCCTAAAGTTCATTCCTTTGGTTGGTCGCATTTCTCCTCCACGATAAACAGTCACCTACCGTTCACTAATGATGGAGTTTCACCTCACATTAACCTCACCTGGACTTAGTTAAGGTTCCGCCAGGCCAGGCCATTGGCGATGGGCGATCACTTCACTCTCTATGTGATGATAATGTTCTAGGTACAGTGAGTATTCATGTAAAGCCTACATGAAGATCATCGTATACACCTGCCTGAATCAATAGCATTTCCGTATCATTAGGCGGTTCTTCAAGCGTTTCCCGATAGCGTAGTTTTGTGTGTTCGATGATACGTTCCTGCGAGATAGGAAGAAACACGTTTTCCAAGGTTGTAAAACTCACAGTAAATGCCAACTACAAGGGTCACTGTTGCCACCCCCCACACACTGCCTTGTGTGTGAGAAAAGCCTTAACTATGTCAAGCGCGAGAGGGAATAACAGTCTCATTTACTGCAGTCCAGCATGGGCAGTAACTTGCTTTAAGTAAGGTGCTTGGAAGGTATCTTACTTTTAGTGTGTTGTTAAGTGGCGCTGCGCTGCGTTTGCTACTCGGGTTAGAGAGAGAGAGAGAGAGAGAGAGAGAGAGAGAGAGAGAGAGAGAGAGAGAGAGAGAGAGAGAGAGAGAGAGAGAGAGAGAGAGAGAGAGAGAGAGAGCACATTCACATCATGAAGGATTTTTTCCATTACATTTCTCTCTAAATACATTCAATGTTATTTTGCTTCTTATCACATCGCTGTATACTACATCATGAGCCTGCAAATGAAAGACTTCTGCATTGCTTTGGCTTTAAGACGAGAGTTATTCATTCCATATACTCTAAAATCTGATATTTCCGTTAAAAATAATTCTATATAAAGACAAATCAAATTATGTCTAAAATTATGTACATCATGATAATATCATGTGATGTTATTGCATTCTTGGGGCGCGACCCAATCTCTGAATCTGGATATAGACACAGTTTACATGCTTTCTGTCGCTTTAGATGTAAATAATCCTAAAGTTCCTTAGATTCGCACATTAACTTGCCAACCACCACTACATAATACAGTACTGTATCTCATCAACCTTTCTATTTGATACAATACCTCATCCCATCAAACTCTTTACATAATGCAGTACATCCCCTCATCAACTTTCTCTACAAAATACAATTCCTCATCTGTTCAATATCTTTTTGTATGATAGAATGTCTTCATATCAACCCATCTAAATGATACATAACATTACCTCATCAACCCCTTACAAATAATATAATACTTCATCTCATCAGCACCTTCATATACAAATCCTCGTCTTAATACCTCATTTCTTCAGACCCCATCTATACACCACACCACCGTATACCACTAGCCCCCTCTATATGCCCTCCCTCAACCCTTCCTTTAACTAATACAATTCGCATGGTGAGTCAGCGTCAGGAACCTGGTTATCATAGAAGCATTTCGACGGCTCTGGTGCCATATCATGGGTAACACCACCAGTGGCAGACCTCCTGGAGACAGCCACACTCGACATGGGATGCCACTCACAGCACTACCAGCTGTTATACCTCCTGCTGCTGGTGGCTGATAGGTGATGCTTCCCATCCCTAACCCCTGGGGCGTTATTGACTTCACCCCTGAGGCATGCTGCCCTCAACCCTGGGACATTATTGACACCCACGACTTGGCATTACTGACCTTACTCCTGAGTATTGCTGCCGTCACCCCTATGGCATAATTCCCTCACCACTGTGGCGTAATTCCCTCAACACTGTGGTATAATTCCCTCACCACTGTGGCATAATCCCCTCACCACTGTGGCATAATTTTCTCACCACTGTGGCATAGTTATCTAACCACTGTGGCATATTTCCTTGAACACTGTGGTATAGTTCCCTCACCTCCGGGGCTGAACATACCACCCATCGTCCACGTCGAATACATTGTATGTATGTGCGTGTGTCTCTGTGTTTATTTGTTTGGTAAGTATTCTTAAAGACAGGATCTTGCACAGAGAGAGAGAGAGAGAGAGAGAGAGAGAGAGAGAGAGAGAGAGAGAGAGAGAGAGAGAGAGAGAGAGAGAGAGAGAGAGAGAGAGAGAGAGAGAGAGCAACAAAGGGGCAGATAATTGAGAAAAATCTTAACAATATCAGGTACGGAAATTGGCAAAATTTGCACTTTCTGAGGATTAGAAGCCAAGCCTTTAATATACGTTGCTCGCGGGTCAGGGGAAGAACCAGTGAGATTCTTGCGTTTTGCACAAATTAAGGTAATTTCACTCGAGTCAGTTTTCTCTTTGGATGTCGTACATTTCCCGTGGGTTTAATGGGTAAGGGAGATGGTGTTTTAGTGGGGCACTTATTTCTGTTCTAAATTTGGTTCAGTGATAATGGTGTAGGAGTCAGGCGTGAGCACCGAATGTGATGGAAATAATGATGTGACAGATGTGTTTTAATGGTCTTGATTTGTTCTCTGTCTGTATGAGAAGGAGGAGAGCCAGGCGAAGTTACATAACGAATTTGAGAGACGTTTGGAGTCTTAGAGACTTAGAATGAGAGATAATCCGGGGATGGAAGGCCTACTGAGAGACGCTACCAGAGCTCTTCCAAGGCTAGGAGACATCCTGAGTCTGAGATACGAGGCGGGAGATAATCATGACTGAGAGACAGACTGAAGGAAATTTCAAATCTAAGAGACTCACATTAAAACAAATTCCAAGACTGGAGGAACTTGAGTTCACTGACACTCAGCGACGCAGAGACGTAGATTAAGAGGAACACCGAGAGACAGAACAACATGCATTCCGGGACTCAGAAACGTAAACTGTGAGACACTTCGAGACTGAAAGACCTAGAGTAAGAGACATGCCAAAGTTGAAAGACAGAGTGAGATACATTCTGAAACTGAGGAACTCAGAGTGAGAGACATTCTGAGACTGACAGACTTTCCAAGGTCGATTTACAATGAGAAACACAAGACTGAGAGCGAGACAGTGATAATGGCCACTGGCTTGGACGAAATCCCAAGATTAGGGACACCAGACAAGTAATATAATTGGCAGGGTTTTGCTGGATTTGCTAAGGTTAAGCTGTCAAGCTTTCGGTTTACTGGTCACCTTCACGTGGAACTGGTTCGCCTGGGCCTGAAATAGTCAATGGAAGAGCCTAAAAACGAGGTGTGGTCCATGCGCCAACTCCCTCTCAGTTACTACTTGATCCTTTTATCTGCCTTTCCCCATACCCCAACCCTAACGAGGTGTTCACCTGAGTCTTGTTCGTTCCTGAAGCTCTGAACGGACTATCTTTCCTGTGATTCATTCCAGCCACCAAATCTTGGCTCTTCGCTCGCTACAGTAACCAGTGACCTCATATCTTAGCTCGGCCATTAGCGAGGAAACCTTTATCAGTGCTGCAACCTGGAGGATGCTGCAACCTGGAGGATGTTTGTCTATGTTATAGTATCGATTTACTGTCCTTTGAAGGTGACCTCGAAGGAGCAGAGAGCCATCTTGAGGGAAGTAGTGGTTAGCGAGGCTATTGTCCAACGTCACGCACGCTGGCCTACGTTTGATGGTGTTATCTGGGATGATAATTGGAAGATAAATTCTTTATTTCTCTTCATATAGTTTTGAAGTTTATAGTAATGCCTGTGGTCCAACGATCAATTAGCATTCGTCATCCATGGGATCCAAGATCACATAAACTAACTTGATTGTATATTTCAAAGTGATTCATTCAGAAGTGTATAGGTTTGTGGGACAACCTATGTTTCAATTCAGGACTCTGTACGCAGGAAGATCTGCAGTTTGTGTACAGTGACAATATATAATGGCTTTATCTTGAACACCTGAAGGAGGTAGTCAAGATTTCTCGATTGGTAGTTATCACTTGACGCTGATGGCTTTTCATGACCTTGGCAGACGATAGGTCTTAAGCCTAAATAACCAACCAACCATCTGGAGGTACGTACATGGGGCAAGAGAGGTATATAATAGGTAGACAGATAGACTGTCACTCCTGTAGTCAGATTATGCTGTTTAGGATTTAAGAGTTCTCTCCCCCGGCACCTTCCTTTGCTGTACGTTTCTGTTAAAGTCTCCAACATTGTTACGTAAGTTTACAGGACTCGAAAGTAAACCATCTATTTTGTGGATCTACGACAGAGTTGAGTATGTATCATGTTTCACGTCTGCTGACCAAACAACAAAACATATTGTCTTTGTTGTGAATTTAAGACACAATAGTCCTGGTGTGAGTGAATGGCAGCCATCTGCTTTAGGTGATAATGACGCAGAGTATACTTACTATATGTTATACCCTGGTATGCTATATCTCATACGCCGTAAGTCTAAGCTTACAGAGGAACATACTCTCTCTCGGATGCAGGAGGAAAGAGACACATGGTATCTGACATTTGAGCTTTTAGCGTGTTCATTCATATCATCATACTATAGAAGATGACAGTGAAATGCACAAGATACGGTCTCAGCATATCTCTACAAAATATGTTATCTTTCTTGTTAGCTATCGACCACCTAGGTCTGACGAGTCTTCCATAGAATATATCATATTTGTTGTTAAAGACACAGAAAAGTACAGTATATGACCTTATGGCGAACTGTACCATCTTTGCTGTGAAGTTGTGTGTTGGAGTACGCTGTCCTGCTGGTAATGTTATCCAGCAAGGTGTGCTGTCTACGTTGTCAGCATACCTAGCAGGGGTGCGCTATCTTACCTAGCAGGGGTGCGCTATCTTACCTAGCAGGGGTGCGCTATCTTACCTAGCAGGGGTGCGCTATCTTTCGTGTGAGCTTACAACATATGTGATGATAATAGCGTTGTTCTGAGCTCTCGGTGTGGAGGTAAATGTTTAGAAAAGAAAAAGATCTTTATATCGGTGTTATGGCAATGCGTCATGTCCCTCACCTTCTACGTATGAAAACCATAGACCAAATTTATTCCTTGGCTGAAAATGAATTTAAATTATCTATTTAGTTTACACTTGATTACGTAGTTTGCTGTGTTCATCCCACGGCGAGTGTTGATACTGTGGTTTACATCACCATTGGGAGGAATTGCTTTCTCCGATATTTATCCTAAGCGACTTCCTTTTTGCCTTAAGGGTAAACCTTCTCTCTAAAAAAAATGGGTTCCTTGTCGTTAGGAGTCACCTGTGGGGGTCGTTAAGTCGTTACCAAGATACACACAAAAAGAAAGGCCTCTCTCTCTCTCTCTCTCTCTCTCTCTCTCTCTCTCTCTCTCTCTCTCTCTCTCTCTCTCTCTCTCTCTCTCTCTCTCTCTCTCTCTCTCTCTCTCTCTCTCTCTCTCTCTCTCTCTCTCTCTCTCAGCACCGCTGAGTATCTGGAACTCCCCGTACGTCGACGTTCATCCTCGTCAATTACTTCACTCTGACCTCTAAGCTCATTCGTCTGAAAGCGAAGAAAACTTTATGGAGAAGTTTTCTAGATAAATCAGTTCCGACTGATACCATTGACTAGTGCAATGTTGACTTTCCAAACCCAGACAGATGTTAGAAAATAAAAGAATTATCTGAGCTACGATGAAAATCAAGAATAGACCCTGGAATCACCAAAGAAACGAGATTGAATCTGTTACATCTTCCGCTACAGAAGTTTACCACCGTGTCAGAAATGGGATTTGAGTTGTTGTAAAAAAATCATCTGACACGAGCAGACTAGACTGACACTGTAGCGAGCAGCAGGAAAATACAATCTGTAGAATTTACTCAAATAGCCATCTTACCTAAACAATTTCGCTCATGTTATTTGTATCTTATCCGATGGTAATCATATGGCCTTCCACCTGTGCTCCAGTTACGGCAGTAGCAGACTAACGAGTGTTTAAAGTCTTCCCTAGATTACGGAAGTATATGGGGCAGTTTCACCGAGGGAGCTGGTGCGAGCGTTACAGAATGTCTCGTTATGTCTGGGTAACGAGGCCAGTCGTCACGACATTCCTTTTACTGGTTCCCCACTAAACTTCCGCCAGACATAAACACAAGTTTGGTCTGGGGAAGTTTGTGCCAAGAGAAGCCTTATTGTGCTGATGTCTCACTGTGGATCGTCATGTGGCATTCTCTGAGTCAGGTAAGTTTGTATGATCTCATGACCAAGAACAGGCAACTCTCGGGCCAATGAAATGAACCTTGACACATGGTAACAACTGTGACAAATACGTTATAGATTTCTGCAAATGATAGTAAGTGTGGAGGAAAGAAGACTGACGGAGAATTTGCTGCAGTAAGATAGACAGAGAGACGGACAGATAGGCAAGTAAACAGAGATAGAGAGACAGACAGGCAGATAGAGACAGACAAAGACTAGAGTTACAAGTTAAGGAACCGGTGATACCCCACCACAGTACGAGTGGCCCATTGTTGAAGGCAATACTAGGGTGAGTGAGAGGGTTAGCAGACAAAGGACGTGACATGTGGCTGGAGATGATGATAAGGAGGTACATCCCGTATGACAACTGTGGGTGCCAAGGACCAGCCCAGCTGTCCAGCAACACCGACACCTAGCACCGACAGCATCAACTGTATACACGCAATCAATTACACGTGAATGAAGAGAACTGAGCTACAGTGAGAGGCTGATGGATGCAAGGTTGTCCATCATGGAGGAGAGAAGCTGAAGGGTTACCTGATGACAGTCTTCCAGTTTCTTAATCATAAGAACGATCTTGGTGGATAGCTCTTCAAGATATACAGTACTGCTATATCCAGAGTCGACGAGAAGATGATGGACATGAAAATGTTTAGGGAGGATAGAAATGACTATCTATTTAGCATAAGGGTGGGAGGGAGGAGAGTGAAAATGATTCGAATAGACTAGGCAAGGACACTGAGGTTGCGGACAGTATATAAAGGAAGTCTGCCTGGTGGTAATGTTCAAGAGATACGACCAAACGAGTTAAGAACTCTCTCTTACCGTGCTGCAAAGATAGGGAAATACAAATAGTGAATACACACATATGTACGTAGACGTGAGGAGATGCGTGGTACTCTTGCTTGCTCACCCGTTCATCCATAACATAGCCTTTCCTCGACTGGCCTGTGAAGTAGCAACCTCTGCCTCCTAAACCTATGTCTATAACTTCACACGCTATAAACCTCGACCAAATTAGATTTCAGGAAAGCTTTTAGCCTTGTCAGAGGAATCAATGTCATTTGGGAGGTTTATCAGCATTTTTCCACTCTCCTTCCTTTCCCTTATATTTGCTCCAGCACATCATCGGCCCATCCTAACGCGAGATCATCACCTCCACACAAGGAATATTCCCGCAGCTTCAGTTATTAACCTGGAAAACGGGGTTCTGGTCGGTGCACCCTTGGCGCTGAAGGAATGTGTTAAAGAATGCAAGGAATCGAGTTACGGACTGATGTGGGCGGATATGAAAGTGTGTTACGAGAGGTGAATTATTGTTAAGGCATGTATACACGTGGTAGTGAGAGGAATGAGAAGCGTGCTAGAAGTTAGTGACTGAACACGTCAGTAATCTTGATGCAAAGGGTCGAGTATTAAGATACATGAGGCGGTTATGTGGTGGTTGACAGTTTAGATAGGGCTCATGGGACACACATTGTTGATGAAAATAGTGAACAGTTTGTTGAGTCGTGTGCTGAGAGAGGACCAGTGAATGGGAATAACTAGTTTAAGAAATTTCATACAGAAGTCTAGATAAGTGACTAGAAAGAGTGTGTATGAGTGTGTTTGTGAAGTTACCCATATCTAATCATATATGCGTTTGTACACAGAGTCAGCATTATGTTCCTGGGACGCTAATCTTTTCGTTATACCATGGGAACCTAACCACCACCATGACCTCATGAACCCACCTTACCCCAGCGCCAGGCTGGACGACGTAACTGGTCTTAAAGAACAAAGCGGATATTCTTGTAACACCCTAATGGAAAGGTGCTGTTGTTTTCATCGTAAAGGAAATGCATGTGTTAAGGGAGTTAATGCTGTAATTCTCAAAGTCTACGAGTTTAAAGGAGACAGTGTCATGGATTGGCTGGGCTGCTGGAGCAGAAGAGAGCAGAGGAAAGAGCAATACATACTGGTGACTTGGATTTCATGATTATGATAATGATTATGATAATAGTAATGACAGTTATAATCATAATGACAATACTACTAATAATAAAAAACTATATGACAGTAATGGTTATGATTACTACCAATGACAACAATGATAGTTGCAAGAAGAAAAGAAGAGAGAAATTGATGATTATAAAAGAGAAGATAATGATATCTAAACTTGTGACTTGATTTGCAACTTAAGGCTAAAAATACACCACATTACATGGGGAGTTGAGGTTAACGGACTCTGCCTGACCACACGGCGAATGAAAAGTCACCTTGGGCGAGGCTGTATCATCGCCTGTGGACGGAGGGAAGTACATTCTAGTTGAGAACCTTCTCACTACAAAGGATTCCATGTTTTACTTGTGGTAAGCTGGATGTACTGAAAGTAATATTAAAGCTGCAGGAACCCCTTCAGAGAAGAGGATCCTGAGGTTACGTAAATATGTTAGTAATGTTCACAACAGGAAGATGTACAAAAGAAAGTGTATTAAACTGAGTCTTGACACGTATATCTTATTTGTACAGTACCGGGAGGCAGTTCTACGCTCATGGGGCTCCATCTTTTGAGCTTTGTCACCAATACAACTCTAGGCTTTTGCAGGCTAATATACGGCTCATGATGTTCACATTAGTTGTGGTGGAGCTGTTCCTGCAGTCATCTGCCCCATATCTTATGGTCTCGATGCCAGTGTTGGTCTTATATTAAAGGTTCAGGAACGGCTGTGAGGCGTCTTAATAACTAATCCAGCAGTACCTGATCCTTCGTAGCTCCCTGTGTTTTCGATTGTTTTACAAAATGATCATTCCCACACAACAGGACGACCACGTTGTGTATCTTCTTGTAATGGATATTAACGACAAAACTTTCTGATGGTATCGTCCTCTAGTGAGGCTAAATCTCTCTCTCTCTCTCTCTCTCTCTCTCTCTCTCTCTCTCTCTCTCTCTCTCTCTCTCTCTCTCTCTCTCTCTCTCTCTCTCTCTCTCTCTCTCTCTCTCTCTCTCTCTCTCTCTCTCTCTCTCTCTCTCTCTCTCTCTCTCTCTCTCTCTCTCTCTCTCTCTCTCTCTCTCTCTCTCTCTCCTTTTTTTCAACTCACCTTCATTTCTTTTCTTTTTCTAATGTGACGGACATGGCACGGATAAGACGAAAAGAGAGCAGAAATTAACCAGGATGTTTGTAGACGCGTGCCTTAAAGGTAGACAAGTTTTACGAAGGAAAGACAAAAACTAATGTTCAAGGATGATAACCTAGATCATTTTACCAGTACAAATACACAATTTCGACGTGTATCTCTTTTTAAATCTCACTCATTTCTTCCCATCAAATTCTAGTGCACGAGACTGGCTGCTCTCTTCCATCGCTACTTTGCTTTGTATCCCTCTACATATATCCCCTCCAAGACCCGGGTCTACAAAACAGACATTATATTTTTCCTTTATCTTACCTTTTCAGTCAACATGGCATCTAAAGGGTATTACATTTGCCCAAGTCTCGCCGGCTGGTGTAAAAAGAATTTGCTAAAATGTCTTTATTGAGCACATGAAATTATTTTCGAGTGTGGCTCGTCACGCACACAGTGTGTTTGGTCAAAGCCAGACCGCTACAGGGTAGCGCAGGTGGCAGTTTCACAAGACCCACACAATAACTGAAATGGAAGTTATGTCCTGAAATCCTCAGAGAGATAAATATTACTGATATTCACAGATGTGTTTCCGCGTTAAGCTACGCAGCTTATGCGACATCCTACGGTCGCAGGGACGCGACGAGAATTTTTGTCAGCCAGCGAGTTGATTGCTCTGAGCAGAGGAGGATGAGCTGGTCGCTGGCTGTGGAAGAGAATCAGCTGGTCAGCTGGAGAAGAGAGTTGATTGCTCTGAGCAGAGGAGGATGAGCTGGTCGCTGGCTGTGGAAGAGAATCAGCTGGTCAGCTGGAGAAGAGTGGGATGGACTGGTAGATGATCAGATGACAACATATTGTCCAACATACAGAACACTATTTTTTTCTTCGTCCTCTTCTTGTTCTTCCTTACAGCGATTTCCTATTCCTAGGTTATCATTTCTTTGGTTAACCTTCCTCTTCATTTTCATCTTCAGGATTCTCAGTCAAATCATTTCTCCACGATTAAGGAAGTTTGGTGAGGCAGTTTAATCGTGGTAACGGGTACGAGCGTTACAGAATGTCTCGTTATGTCTGGGTAACGAGGCCAGTCGTCACGACATTCCTTTTACTGGTTCCCCACTAAACTTCCGCCAGACATAAACACAAGTTTGGTCTGGGGAAGTTTGTGCCAAGAGAAGCCTTATTGTGCTGATGTCTCACTGTGGATCGTCATGTGGCATCCTCTGAGTCAGGCATCTTTGTGATTTGGATTTAGATTTTGAAGCCCTTGGGCCAGTCTTCTCCATATATCTTTCTGGCTATGTTCCTTACCATGCGAACTCCTGAGCTGAAGTTCCTCGTGAAACAATTGTCCACAAATGCTGCAGCTGCTATCAATCATGAGACAAACGTCGCCTGTAATGACATCTGTTCATCGTTAAATCAAAATATCAGATGAACTTCAGAAATGCTTAGTAAAGCGACCCTCCATCACCTGACTATGAAGGATCGAGTTCTACACTTTGTGGTTGGTTGTGTGGTTGGTTGTTTGGCTTTAGGCCTATCGACTGCCAGGGTCATAAAGGCCAACAAGTTAGTTATAACAACCATTGGAATAACTTTGACCCCCCCAATATCCTTCACGTGTTCAAGATAATTCCCAGACTATATACAACCTCATTATGTGCGTGGCCCTTGTTGTGAACAATACGGAGAATCCTGGCTGGATATATATAGGGTGATTCGAAGCTTAACTGTGGTTTCGAATGGCTGAGCTCGAAGGTTTAGAGAGCAGCATATTGTTACGGTAGCATCACCCTTTGTGTTGCATAATCCCTGCAGTTGAATGACGCTTTGATTGGTCAATATACGTAGCCTTACAGTTACTGCACTGATACATAGGAACTACTGTGGATCACAAGCCACTCAGTTTACGCTCTCTGTGGTAAAGTAAACTGAAAAATGAAGATCATTCTCAACGAGACTCGTGGGTAAAACTCTTGAACTAGTTTACTGAGTCCATTTCTTGATGTAAAACTCCGGTTGCTGAGCAAAGGAACAGCGAAATATACCGTAAACTTCTTAACAGTTATGACCAGAGGAAGGAAGTCATAACGTTTTCGTTTGTCTGTCAGTATTGTCTCAATAGATTTAATGGGAAAGCCATTAGAATTCAAAGTTTTTTATGAACTGGTGATCATCATGATACTTAAATGATTGTGCCTATAATGTACATGAATCAACAACCAAAACATTGGCCAAGACAAGATACTACAGCTACATGCCCCAGCATCGCATAGCAGCCAATGAGCGTGCAGCGCTACATGCACGTCCGCCTGTAGGTACTGCCTAACCTCACCCTGCCACCTGCAATATTTCCCACCTCTTCCAGTGACCTCTCCACACACTTCTGAAGATGGATTGATATATTCAAATCGAATCGTCGAGTTAACCTTAATCTTACACAATCATGAGAAACATTGCAACACAACGTCTACCTTAGACATCATCACCAACACAACATATATCTAAATTTTCCAGGTAAACAATTGTTTCATCCTAACAATACCATTAAAAACACTGATCCCATTTGTACTAAGAACACAGCCCCGAGGTCAGACAGTGCAAGCACCACGAAGGAGCATCAGTAACGCAGCTTCCAGCCCGGATGGTTCTATCTAAACACCAAGGCCAGAGAAGGCCCAGGCGCATAAAGTCTAGCCAGGATAGCGCCAATATATATTCTTGTCCACATATTACCATCAGCACAGTGACTAACCCAGTCAGTGCCAACAAGAGAATCATTATCCTGAATAATTCCATAACCACACCATAGAACGCGAGTGCTGCCAACACCATAATCATGCGCTCCGGCCTGACGAAGGGAGGTCAGATTTTGGTGGCAGACTTTACGACTATCATTAACTCTCCGTTCAGTAAGACAAGATACATAACACATAACATCAAACCCACACAGTAAAAGTATTTGAAAAACGTGTTCAGGATAAGTGCCTTCACAGGTTTTTGTAAGGGGAAAGAGGAACAAAAAATCTATATCACTACGAGAATAGACTTCAAGATGAACAAAAATAAATTTACCATCTTAAACTATTTGTATAGATTTATATTACCCCGGGTGTCCTGGAACTCAACAGAGAAATATCACGTTCAACCCCTTACTAACTTTGGCGGTCCCGCAGGAGCTATTTGTATGTCCTGGTTACTGCCTCTCATGGTGTCTGGTCCAAAAGCATCCTTTGTTTACACAAAGTAAGAGGCAACGAGATATTTGCTTTGTTGTGCTCGTATGAATGCACATTTCAAGGTAACACTGGATTCCGCGCCTTTAGGCCGTCTACCAGGGTGCCACAGCACTAGTCAGCGCAGATTACTTAGCCCAGATCTGTGGACCATCCACAAGGGTACTACAGTATAAGCTGGTTCGGATCTGTGGACCATCCGCCAGGGTACCACAGTATAAGCTGGTCCAGATCTGTTCACCATTTACCAAGGTACAACAGCATTTGCTAAAAACGTAAGGTCTTGGATATGTGTGACTCAAATCGGTGATATATATAATGAGAATTTGTATACCTGGTAAACTTTACGTTGTCTTTCCAGCTGCGTTGGTAAAAACATGAAGGAGACGTGTGTAGCTGTCCCAGAACTTTGCTGAAAGAGGTCAAAACAGCTTTCCTCCTACGTCACCAGAAGATGACCTATTATCTACCACTGTCCTCACCTCTTCCATAAAGTTCTTACCAGTCAAATTTTCCTTTTTTCCTGAAGCGTTTTACAAGGTGTTCTTCTATTGGCTACAGAACAGAATTTCATGATTAAGGATGCAGTAAAATGCACTGATAGAAAAGGATTAATCACTCTTTCATTATTCACGGTTTCTTGAAATAGCGACCAATCTTCTCTTTCCTAACGAAATCGGAAAATGTATCTGTCATGTTTCATTTTTCTCCTCATTTATTCAGTTATGAATGATCACGTCTAACACATCACTAGAGTGATTAACTAACCAGTCACACATTTCTTTCATCATTATCAACCCCTATTTCGTAAATCATGTCATTATTCTCTCTCATCTTATTATAGTTTGTAACTTTATTTCTAATTTCATCGTGATTAACATCTCCTTTATAATGAGATTTGATTAATCTCCCCAGATATGCTAACGTTATGATTAATCTCCCCAGATATGCTAACGTTATGATTAATCGTCTATATTATATATGCTTTATCGTGAACCTCCACAGGTGCCTCAACATCATGATCAGCATCATCAGACTTGCTGCACCAGTTCCCGAGCTGGTCAGCAACCTGTGAGTCGCCTGAAGCTCAGGGTTGAGAGGAACCATGTGAAAGATCGAGTGAATATTTGATTAATATTATACGAATATTTGATGTTACATTTCTGTGAACATTAGAGGAATCTTTGACAAGCACCTTCGTGACACCTCACAGATTCAACGTTTGCTTCAATATTCGAAGAATATCTATTGTATCCATGATGCATATTTGGAAAATATCTTGATATCATCGTTAAAAGAAAAACACTTTTGCAAGTTAATGCAATATCTAAAGAGTATTCAAATGTGTACGAAAAATATTGAAAAAGAAAATATGAGGAACCAGATATAAAATAGTTGTGTTGGAATATTCCGCTCATGATTAACTTGAATAAATATTTAGATCAAATATCTCTGGTATCTCGTACCTGCTCATTTCCCATCCTAACGAGGGAGCGCCTGGAGCAGACGAAGAAATGGTTTCCTACCCACACATCCACTCTCCTGCTGTCATGAATTAATAATGCACCAAAACCAGCGCTCCCTGTCCACAAGCAGGACCCACATACTGGGTCGGAAACCTGGGTGAGATGATGTAAGGTGAGAGCTACTGAGGTCTTATATCTCGTCTGAAAATCTGGCGAGGCAGCGGATCGTATCTTTGTTCTTCATGTATTCAACACATCTCCCGTCTGTTCCCTTTCGTTCCGTGAGTAACGTCATTATCTATCCTTACATCTGTCAGAATCGTATTTTCCGAAAATGCCTCGCCTTCTCCCCGGCAATAGTACCACCCGCCACCAAGACCAGTTCTTGTGATGCCCCTGACTGTATTTCCTTTCATGATGGTTCCCTTTCAGGTGGAGGTTGGCGTGGGCCGGGCGGTGCTGTGACTCAGGTTCCGGCTGGTTGTGCCTCATTCTCCTGATTTCTCGTCTCTATGACTCTAAAGTTCCTCCTGCTGGGGAGGTTGCGGGTCTTCCAGGGGTCTCCAGGTTATGTGGCGGTGCTTTGTGGTGGGCAAGTGTCTGCTCCACCCACACTGACCCTTCTAATACCGTGGGATCCATACCGTGCCGTGGTGTGTGGAGGCTGGGTCGACATCCCATTGTGTACCTGTAGTAAATCCTTCTAATGGAGGTTCTCAAGGGCTTCCCATCTCGTCTTGGGCTGGGAGGGAGATTCACACCTTCTCACTTCCTTCATCGTCTTCCTTCCCCTTATTCTTCCATCCACAGTCTTATCATCCTCTATTTCCGCAGCTGTGGAGTCGTACAACATCGGAATGGATCACCACCAGGTGTTGTCAAGAAGAATGCTATCAGTATCTGTGAAACAAAGCTGGCACAATACGTCAGTGATTCATTTTATCACGAAAGAATCTAAAATCATTTTCTACGAAATCAATTATTTTGTGATATTTAAGCTTGCCTCGTGAGGAGTCAGAGGAGAAAACTTTTCGCTTATACTTCTCCGTGCAATCTTCATGGCGGTGTACTCTCGCCATACTCTCTGGTTCTCAGTACTTTCTCTTGCCGGTTGTTGTGTGGGAGGGAGTGATGGATGGAAACGTGCTTTCTACTTTACTATCCTGTCTCTACCACAAATAGTGAGCCATCGCTGCGGTTTTTGTTATGTTCCCCTCTCCCCTCTGTGGTCCAGACTGTTTTCTCTTGTTTCTCTTTTAAAGACATGTTGGATGCTTTCATTCATTCCAAAGACTGACACTCTTTCCTTCTCATAAATCACATTTAACAATGCTTAACTCACACAACTTTCTCTCTCCTCTTGATTTTCCTCACTATTCACGACAAAACATTCTGGCAGCGCACCTGCCGATGACTCTCCAGCGCTGTATTGGAACGGTCGAGAAGGGCGACTTGGTTACCAGGGACCCCTTGACTATCAGCCATGCAGCTGGGGCTCTCCTCGTGTCTTCAGACAAAACTCCTGGCTGTAGCTTCCTATGGTCTCTCTTTGTAGATCCAACACATTCAGATTGACATTATGATGCTTCCTTCCCTCAGACGACGTAGATTTAGAATTCTCTTCATTCTTTGGTATTTCCCTTTTTCTACAGTCGTCAAGTCTACAAAAATCTTGAGAGCTCTGACTGATATAATTCTTTCCTAATGTTCTTTTCTTTTCAGTCGAGATGGCCATGACTGGGACGTTTTGTCTCTGTCATGTCTGTCACTATATAGATGAATGAAAGATTATGATCTCATGATATTACAACTGTCCTCGGCAGGTTACCTCGTCATGGACCAATAGATCCCCTTTTATCTAACCTCTTATGTAGTCTTCTGTATTCCTCTTTACTCTCCGCTTTTTTTTCTTCTCTGTGTCCTTTATTCTTATAATACTTTCATCTACCACTTCTGCCGATGCTGTACACACCTAAGGAGAACCTTCGATGAAATGGGGTTACCACGTCTCCATCATCAAGCTACTGTGACAGACTGTATAGTGAGGATGGTATCATACCATATATATCCGTCAGTACTGACGTACCTCAGGGATTTGCTCCTGGACTTCCGCTAATTAGTACAAGCAATGAATATCCATAAGACGATGATATGAGACATTAAAACAACCTCCCTATCATCTGCTCATCAGATCTCCTCATATTCCTCGTAAAGTTGTCACTTACGTCACACTCACTTCCATCCTTCATCTCTCACACATCACACGCCGGGTAAACACAATTCTTCCAAACACGATTTTTCGGAAAATCCAATATTCCTCGAGGTCACTTTCAGCCACTATTCGTCTTGACTATCACGAATTTATCATGATTTCTCTCATGAATATTCTTGGAGTGTCTATACACGCTCATGAATATGCTAAGACTATATACTTGCATGAATATTCTAGGAGTATATATCCTCACATAAATATTCACTGAGGGTCAACACATCTTTTAACTTAACAGAAGCAGCCCTAAAGAATATGCTTCGTTTTTGATACTTATCTTCATTCATAGTCCTCTCTATTGATCATCTTTCCCATTCACACCCTGAGTGCGCTACTTGACTTTAGGGCAATGGATAAACGTTCTTCCTGGAACTATATGACAAACCTGACCTGAAACAATGCGACTCGAGAAGGATCTTGTCATCCGTCTGTGACCTCATTTCTCATTTCATCTTGTAGCGCATGAAGCTCAAAGAAAGCGTACCTTTGGAGTAGCGTTCCGCATGTGTTCGAGCGTATGTCACCGCCAGGATCATGATACACAGAGCTGCGCCACTGGAGATTACACGAGAGAAATTCAACGAATTTCAGTTCTCTCATCGTCATCATCATGAACTCCCGGCGTCCAGGCCAATCAGGACTCCTCCTTCGCCTGCTCTTTATGCCAAACGTCTTCCCCAAAAACTGAAATGAACTCAGCTTCAGGAAGAGTTTAATTATGCAAATGAGAGAGACTTCCTATTGTCCTGGGGTTCTCCTGCGTCCCGGTGTTTCATACAGAGTAATTAGGCTTCGGGTTTTTCCCTCAAGGTGGCGTTAATTTTCCTTGACCTTTTCATCCTCAGTTTCCCTAAGATTTTTCGAATCATTACCATCATCATTTTTCTTTTGGGTAATTAGCTAGTTAGATTTCTCCCAGTATCATCACCAGGAAGAGCAATGTGTATGTGTTATTCCTTCCTATTATCAGTATTAGCTTTCGAAATGTTAATCATTTATTGAAAAAGTCTTTCCATGCGGACTATTTTTCACATTCATGAAAATTTATTGACGTTGTCATAAATATGAAACAATATTCTTCCACCTCGAATATGAAATTTGTGTAATCTCCTATTTACTCTGTTACAGAGAGCGAGTTTTGCATTCGTTGAACCCCATCTCACGAACATATATAACAAACAACCAATCAAATTTATGAGCCTGTCTGCACTCACCATAACTTCAGTGTGTGTGTGTGTGTGTGTGTGTGTGTGTGTGTGTGTGTGTGTGTGTGTATATGTGTGTGTGTGTGTGTGTGTGTCTGCAATATGCACTATGAACCAGTATAGTACAAAAGCGTGGTATCACATTTATAGTTTTCAGATTGTTATTTGTATCAGTACAAAATACAGCCATCTATACTGGTCACTGGTTCTATGGGGTTCATGTAGAAAATGTATCTACTTCTTTTTATCACGTAAGCAACTGTATTATCATTACCGGGTTAATATTAGTTTACAGACTAACGCTTTCACGAAAACACTTGCTATTTTACATATCAAACACTGAATGTTGTCTCTACAATACATATATCATCACTAGAACCGTAGCTGAGAGATGATGGACAAAGAATTAACAAAGAATCAGAAATCTCTTCTGCTGTCACCTGTTTTATAGAGCCTGAGTTATCTGAGGTAGAGACTCCACCTCTGGTATGAGAGTGACTGAAGCTGTGACGGGGAGTCACAGGTATTCATCGTTGACAGGATAAGTGGCCAATTTGGAAGTAATTATAAGATATCAAAGTAATCCAGAGATCTGCCATATCTAAGAAAGGTTTGGGTTATTCATGTATAATCTCCATTAGTCGTATCACTTACCTCTCGTTACGTATTCAAAAGCCGTCCCTGATTGGAGGGGAATATGTCTTTTAAAGTCAGAGGTTGGGTTTCTAATCCTTTGATTAATCTTAAGGCTGAAGCTAAGGTCAATGGCACCCTTTTGAGGACAACTGAGGTTATATGAGTACCTTAATAATGATCTAAAAGGGTGGGTAGGGACCTCCCTCACTGTAGTCAATTTTTCATTCATGAAATCAATAACACGTAATAAAAGACTTCATGATCTCCTCCCCTAATATGGTCGATCACTTCCTCTGAATTCAAAATTCTTCTCCAAATTCGAGTCAGTCAGTCCCTCCCAGTGATCTCCAAACCTCTCTCCCGTCCAGTCAGTCCCTTCTGCTTACCATAAAACCCTCTGTTATGTCCGGAAAAACTTCCTGCAGATCTGAAAACCACTCCCAATGATCTCTCTCTCTCTCTCTCTCTCTCTCTCTCTCTCTCTCTCTCTCTCTCTCTCTCTCTCTCTCTCTCTCTCTCTCTCTCTCTCTCTCTCTCTCTCTCTCTCTCTCTCTCTCTCTCTCTCTCTCTCTCTAACTTCAGAAGACGTGACTCTTCAGCCACCGGACTTGTGGATAGCTCCACTCTCTGCACCCCAGTCGAGAGGATGCGTTTCTTTCCCTCCCCCATAATGAGGGGAACTGCTGAAGGAGTCTCAAGAGCAGGCAGTTTTCTTCGGCCAATTTTTGACTGTAAGTTTCTTAATTCCTCTGGATTTGTAGTCCAAGGCCACTTTAAGCCTCTGTTAGCGATGAGGCGTCCACGCTTAAATTGAAGAAAATGAATTATTTTTTCAGAATCTTATTTTGTTCATCATTTTAGCACTGTTTGTCCCGTATACTTGAAGTTACTTATCATTTTTCTATTCATGTATCACTGTATCTTATATTATCCATAAGTGTGACTGTGTATCATGATATGATCAGTAAGTCCCTGACCCAGCGTCTTGTCTCAAGTATACTGACGTGATACATGTAACCTTCTGACGTTTTATCAATATATTGATTCACAGTGAAGGAAGTACATGATATAAGTGTCTACTCTTGTTTTCCTTTAGAAATGTGTGTTTGTGTCTGTCTGTCTGTCTGTCTGTCCGTCTGTGACTGCATGTGTGGTTTAATTTGTTTGCTTTGTATAGAAATAACAGAGCGAACTATGATGAAGATATGTTGTGTGTTTGAAGTGCAAGAAGACAATGATTTTCTCCAGAGGTAAAATAAGAACAGCAATACAATAAAACAAAGGAAAAGATGTAAGAATACAAGGAGTTTAGCGCGGAGTGCCTTCACTACGGTGCCAGAATAAAAGACAAGCTGTTAAGAAGTTGAAGTGGAGTTTGCATACTTGTTTCAAAGTAAAAAGTTTTTTCCAGTACTTGAGAAGGTTCAAAGAAGGAGAAAGAAAGATATAAAAAGAAATTTTTTTTAGAGTAGTCTGCTAAGATCTAGTTTGATGGGGAGAAAGACGGTAGCTGGGGAGGAGAGTTTTGCGGGGGAGGAGGACAGCAGCTGGGGAGAAGAGATGGATTATCCGAAACGATGATAACACAGATGATAATCAGGTGCGGCAAACCTTACAAAGTGCATAATGTAATGATAATGTAATGACTGAACACTTGCTAGACTTGGACAGTTGGTGGAAATGAAAGGCATCAGGTACAGTGGATGAAATTCACTGAATTGAGGTAAGAGAAGTAAGTTGCTGGAGTTCATCATTGGTATAGATAATACAAATACTAAGATACGCTCTTAGTCTCAACCAGCAACGGTTGAGGAGTTAACACGTAACACCTCAAAGAAATTAGTAACTTTGTGTATGAGTCAACAATAGTGTATCAGAACTTTATACATGTGTCAGTTAGTTGCGTAGCGCAAAGACATAGTGACGAAAGTATGCGAAATTAAAGAAGTGGCTTGTATACAGAAATACCAGGAGAGATGGAAGATAAGGTAAGAGTAAAAGCTATTCAGGGAAGCGGTGTATGAATGTGCGTGAGGTGTGTGGTATGAAGGTGGTAAACCATCATGTAAGAAAGGTTAGAGTGGCGCAATGAAGTTATATATATATATATATATATATATATATATATATATATATATATATATATATATATATATATATATATATATATATATATATATATATATATATATATATATATATATATATATATATATATATATATATATATATATATATATATATATATATATATATATATATATATATATATATATATATATATATATATATATATATATATATATCATTATTTTGTCATACATCGCAGTATAAAGTTTGTTACTCTCTATATCATTCATTTACAATAACTTTAATCCACTGAGTATATCCTGGTCTTCTGTTTCAAGAAATATTGTCAAACATCCAGGCTAGCAAGCCAGCCCTCAAGATGCAGTGAGCAAGATCTCTTAAGGTGTTGACATAACCAGACTAACCCCAGCTTCTCTTCACACACAATGACCGAGAAGGATCACTCACCACAAAGTATGGAGTGCAGGGCATATACACAGAGCAACAGTCCTAACATACCTTGAGAGAATTCCAATCTGTCGAATTATATGCATCATGGAGGGAAGGCCAAACGTGGCTGCCAAGAATCTGGAGGAAATGTAAAAGGGTTGGGACTCACGTACCGAGATTTTCAATGATATGTTTGAAAGGGGTTTGACCCTCTGTGGGAGAATTCCAATTTGGCGAATTACATACGTTCGTTGAGAGGGCTGGGCGAACACAAGTGCCAGACTTTTGAGGGCATATACGAGAGGGATGCAGCAGAGAGTTTCGAAAGCAAGTTTGGAATGTGATTTAATCTCTGTAAGAGAAGTCCAACTTTTCAATTTTCGCACGTCGTAGAAGAATAAACAAACCTGAGTCACTAGATTCTTAAGGTAAAGACTAGTGGAGTTCAAACCCTTGTATCAAGATTCTCGACCGTTCACGTACGTCTTCTCAAAATGAGTGTTAAGAGGCTAAACGTTCTTGGTTAAGGTTTTAACACCAAGGATGGCAGAGTTACGAGCCACTTTGTCAAAATCTCAGCCATTGTTGCAATAGTTTGATTTTGAAATTAGAAAAAGGCTGATTATTTTACGATAATCTCAGAAACCTGTACAACTTCCACTCATGAGGTGGAAGAGGAGTTCTGGTTGCTATATTTTGTGTCGTTTGACGCGTGTCATGGTGTCATGACCTTTCCCCTGTTCAGATGGTGTATTTCATGTGACAAGCCAGGCTAACACTGTCTCATCCCCTCCAGCTTGTCGTCACGTCCGTCCTCTCTCGACCAAAGAATAAAGAATTATATTTTACCAATGTCCAGTAAGTATCCCCTTCTACTCTCTGTCCCACACTGCAGCCAGAGCCATCAGCCCAGCCCCGGAATCACTCTGAGAGATCATGAAATAGCCAGCAGAAAGCGGGACACTAGATCTTTCGTGGTGATAGAAGGCTTTCTTGAGCTTATCTCGCTTGATCCTCAGGACTCTGTCTCTCTCCTTCGTATAAAGCTGGGACACGACAGATGCTTTCACCTTCATCATGCCTGCGGGACGGCAGCCTTACGTCACTGTCCTCCTCCTCCTCCTGAACAACTCAGTTTCTCGCTGCTGATGAAGCCGCTGGGGACCACAGGTTCGAGCACGGGTTCAACCAACCTCACTGTGCCACTGCTTCACATGTACACACGTATGTGAGTCGTGGGATCTTGTCATCATCGTGTCTCGAAAAATGTCTCGAGAGAAAGAGGTTGAACTTGATGAACTGGGCTTTCTGTGCAATCTGTTTCCTTTTCTTTTCTATGAAATAAACCGACCAAGAACTTCAGATGTCACACATCATTTGATGAACGCAGCAACATATAAATTATCTGCGTATCTCGTACAACCAACTCAGGTTATACTTGTTTAATAACAGAGCAAATCGTCTTAGCGATATTTCTCACAGGACTGAGTGAGTCTCAGACACACACACTTCACAACTTCAGTTTGGAATATGAATTGATGTATCCCAAAACCTTCCTTCAGCTGAAGCTTTAGTTCATCATTTCAGTATAATTCGAAACAAATGATTTCTTGTTTTATATCAGTTACAACATTTCTTCACCAGGCGTTGCTACGTACTGTCCTTCCACGATGCGTTAAGGCCAGCAGTTACGGACGATGTAGTGTGGAGGTTGAGAAGGAGTCCCAGAGTAGGTAGCCATGTAGATATGATGACCCGGGTCAGTCACCTGCTCCTCTACAGTAAGGATGGTGGACGGAGGCTACAAGTGAGAGGCAAGAAGAAGGATTATGAGACTATGACGACAGGGCCGAGGGGTGATGTCATATGAAGGAAGTTGAAAACTTGGTAAAAGTACGAGGTGTGATGTCACCACAAGAAGAGTGAAAACTGATAGTATGCTTACAACTGATAGTATGCTTACAACTGATAGTATGCTTAAAACAAAACGTGAGAATGCTCTCTCTCTCTCTCTCTCTCTCTCTCTCTCTCTCTCTCTCTCTCTCTCTCTCTCTCTCTCTCTCTCTCTCTCTCTCTCTCTCTCTCTCTCTCTCTCTCTCTCTCTCTCTCTCTCTCTCTCTCTCTCTCTCCAGGGTAAATGAACCGGTTCATCTCCTTCAAGGAAGGGAGATCTGCCCATTTCCTCCACCAAGCCATCAGTGAACCCAAGACCACTATCAAGCTATCATCAGAAAACAAAGTACGTCAGGTAGTGCTGCCCCTTGGCCCGGCCCGGCCGAGTCCTCTGGGAGAGGTGGTCGGCTTTAGTCCCAACCCTCCTGCTTGGCCGGCGCGTCCAATTCTCATTTGCATACACGTGGAGTCATGAAATTACCCTGGAAGCGTACAATGGGCCGATCGACTGGAAATGGAATTATATATTCGTTTCTCCTATTACTCATAAGAAGGAATATATATATATATATATATATATATATATATATATATATATATATATATATATATATATATATATATATATATATATATATATATATATATATATATATATATATATATATATATATATATATATATATATATATATATATATATATATATATATATATATATATATATATATATATTCACTCGTCAGAGAACTATCCTGCAATAGTCTGAGCCTCCCAGAGCTATCCTGCAGTAGTCTGAACCTCCCAGAGATATCCTGCAGTAGTCTGAGCCTCCCAGAGCTATCCTGCAGTAGTCTGAGCCTCCCAGAGCTATCCTGCAGTAGTCTGAGCCTCCCAGAGCTATCCTGCAGTAGTCTGAACCTCCCAGAGCTATCCTGCAATAGTCTGAGCCTCCCAGAGATATCCTGCAGTAGTCTGAACCTCCCAGAGCTATCCTGCAGTAGTCTGAACCTCCCAGAGCTATCCTGCAGTAGTCTGAACCTCCCAGAGCTATCCTGCAGTAGTCTGAACCTCCCAGAGCTATCCTGCAGTAGTCTGAATGTTCTTCATTTGCATGTTAATGGCTTTTGTTGGTGGCCAGCGACGCCGATCTGCATGTAGAATGTTGTTTGTTAATGCCTTCGACAAAGTAATGAAATGCCATGAATATATATACATGACTATAATTATAGACATGTATATTCACATATACATCTATAGCTATATATATATATATATATATATATATATATATATATATATATATATATATATATATATATATATATATATATATATATATATATATATATATATATATATATATATATATATATATATATATATATATATATATATATATAAGCGCAAATGTTGAAAATAATGACTAGGTAATTTTCAAAAAGGTGATACAAAGAACGAACATAGAAGGTACAATAGGACCGGTAACAAAGAAGACGATCAAAGAAATGATGACAAAGAAATGACCCTCAAACTAAATCCTGAAATTCTGTTTTAACTACGAAGATTCATACTTAACAGCAACAACAACAACAATAACATTAACAACAGGAAGTCAAGGTCAGACGAGGAAAATATCCAGATGACAGAAGTTAAGATCAACGAAGTCCTGGAGCAATGAGATTAAGATGACGCAAATCGATCACTATGTTATTGATGTTTCCTATGACCAAAATATAACCACAGCGAGAGACAGGCTCAGGCAAGAGCGATGACGAGGTAGAGTCAAGCTCGGGAGAGGGTTGAGTGAGAGATAGAGCCAAGCCAGGGAGAAGGCAGAGCTCGCTCAAGTCACGGGAAAAGCTGATAAGGAAATCAAGAAGTGGTGAGAGCTGTGAACCGAGGAGGTAAATGATAAAGTTCAAAAAACCAGATTCGAGAGTCGGGAAGAAGGAAATACGGAAAGGTGGAGGAGAGGGTGAGAGAGGAGAATGAAAGGGTGAGGAAGGGGAGCGACGAGGGGACATGCGAGAGGCAGTGAGAGGGCTGTGAGAGGTGGGGAGAGGAGACAAAAGCCCTCTGATGGAAGGCCAGAGTGAGGGCAAAGAGATGGATCTGCTGCCGATGGAGGGAAACGTGATGGACGATGATGGGGGAACCAAGTAAGGGGAGAAGAGGGGTCAGTGATGGTAATAAATGAGGTTAAGGGTAGTACCGAGTGAGGGGACTCACCAGACTACATGACAGAGCAGACGATGGCAGTGCCTCCAGTCTCTCTCTCTCTCTCTCTCTCTCTCTCTCTCTCTCTCTCTCTCTCTCTCTCTCTCTCTCTCTCTCTCTCTCTCTCTCTCTCTCTCTCTCTCTCTCTCTCTCCAGAAAATTCATTATCTTTCTTCCTGTCACTGTTGGCCATTCTCATTTTCTTCTTTCTTCTTTTATGTTTCTGCCTTGTCAACTTGTTTCTATTATCCCTTTC
Organism: Panulirus ornatus; assembly: GCF_036320965.1. Taxonomy (NCBI): domain Eukaryota; kingdom Metazoa; phylum Arthropoda; class Malacostraca; order Decapoda; family Palinuridae; genus Panulirus; species Panulirus ornatus. The sequence continues at coordinate 10,761,402 of NC_092257.1, forward strand.
CTACTCCTTCTCAAGGATTGACAAACATCATTTTGTTCTCAGAACATAGGTAGTATATTGCTGCTAATTCCAGGGAACACAGAGAAGCATCTTCTCCAACAGTGATTTATAATGCCATTTCCAAGACCATTGTCACTACAGATCCAAGAATCTTCATGAGTTTTAAGGTCTGGAGTTCCAGATATCATGAACTGTGTCTTATTATATTCTGAACAAACTCAACATTTCATCTAATTCTTATAGTTTACATGATTATCACGCCATGAGAAAACCTGATGATTATTGTTCCAGTTTCGTAACGTAATTTTCTGCTTCTTGCGAGCATTTTCATGATGATGTTTGTATGTATATATGAGAGAGAGAGAGAGAGAGAGAGAGAGAGAGAGAGAGAGAGAGAGAGAGAGAGAGAGAGAGAGAGAGAGAGAGAGAGAGAGAGAGAGAGCTGTTTCTTAATCATATACTTTCTTGATCTACTTGTTAACTCAAATAGACTTAAGTTTACAGTACGATTATGTTGGATTTCCTGACTATAGATAGATTCTAAGAAGCCATGACCATTGGTGAGGATCTGACGAAGCTGGAGGAGTGGAAGGGCGTTTGGGAATAAATCTTACCCACGAAGACTATTGATGTAGGATCCTGTCATCTCATGCAGTCTGTTGATGCAACTTCCGAAAATGTGCATAAAACTCAAAGCCTAAGTACATATTGTACAGACTGTCACGATGGAATATATTTCACAAACTATGCCTGTCTAAGTTTGTTTGCATGATCATTCTTGTCTCTCAGGCTTGCATCCTCCTTTGCACTTGGAAATCACTAAACGTGAAGTTTGCAAATTAAAGTTTGCGTCTGGGAACCTCGTCTTTACAATCAGTGTCTCTGATACTTAGACTAACCTGATCCTAACAATGCAGCTCTTGCCTCTCATGTGTGTGTCCTTTAGTCACATAAACGTTTTACGTAATGAGGTAATAATGCAAACACCACACAATAGAGGTTTAGTATCGTTAGATGTCATACATAACAATACAAAGTATGCGACAGACATCATATCACATCATACAAGGCTTACTTCTGATATACATCATACGACAAGCTAACTTGTGGCAGACATACACCATACTAGACTTACGTATGGAAGGCATCATATGATCCCACACTAACCTACTATGACCAGGTGTCAGTCAGGAACCATAAGCTGTATGGATTGAGAGATTGATGGCTGCACATCACACACTTCACAGGTGAGAGACCAATAACCAGCCGTGCACAGAGCCACTATTTACTACCTCTGTAGACTGACGGTGGTTGGCTTAACTCCTGATAAATGGCTTCCCATTATTGCCTGGCGTTCCCATGGGTGACTTTATCACCAGCGGACGATGCAATATGAAGCTGGTGACGGGGATTTTTTCCCCTATCTTGTGTTGACAGCGGCGGTGGACGGCCCTGCAACGTGCAACAAGAATGAATATCTTGTATAGCAAAATGCTTGTTTAGTTATTTGGTCATTATGTTTAACATTACTTCATAGCATTACAGCTGTCAAGGTCAATTTACACCATCAAACCGAAAAATCTTTGACACCCTCTTCAAAGTGTTGATTTTAAGAATACACAAACTCTCGCTATGTGCATGGCCCATGTGCTATGTGTATGGCCCATGTGGTCTACATACACTCTCACTACGTGCATGGCCAATGTGGTCCAGCCAAGAGATCCTTTGCTTTCTTCATTAAAGTTTTGTTGTTCTTTCATAGATAGGCAGTGACCACAGCCACTAGTGTCCATATGTGAAGACCAGTATAGTCTCAAGTGTTGCTCTGTTTACATGTACCTTGATCTCGGCTACCCAGCAGCACCAAGAGCTCTCAGATTTTAGACGTAGGTACTTCAGAACCTGGTCAAGTTTTTAAGGTAGGCACGTTGGCCTTAATTGTCCTGTTGAGGCCACTGAAGACCGCTCCAGTCTTATAGATTGACCTTACCTCACTGAACTCATTCACGTACTCACTCGTACACGGTAACCTCAAATCCTAATGAGGGTACATAACTCAGGATTGAAGGCAAGATCTAGGTGTACTAGGGTCCAGCCCTAAAGGTTTACAAAGACCACCTTCCAAGGTTCATAGTTACTATATCTTAATGGTATTTACTCAACTGACAAGTAATCACACATTCAAATATATTTGTGTGTGTGTGTGTGTGTGTGTGTGTGTGTGTGTGTGTGTGTGTGTGTGTATTCTCTCTTAGCTGTTTCCTAGGCACAAGTATCCAGTATAATTCTCATTAAGAGGCTCCTCAGGACTGAGAAAGGCAGCAGCAAACAATGTTTCAGCTTCATGTTCTGATTTCAACTGTTTTTGAAATCAAGTTAATTAGACAAACGTTGACGTTCACCTTTACATTTTGTCGGACGTTCTTGGCTACAAGACTGCGTAGGAGGCTGAGGAGTGATGAGAAAAGTTGCATATTTTCTTCTTTGCCTTCGTTCACCCTCTCCCCCAAGCCACGTCACTAACGACAGAGGTGGAGCTTGATGATGACAATGTTGCTTGTGAGAGAAGGTAAAGATGTTAATTATCTTGTTTGTTGTTCCTTGTTTCATGACATTTCTTTGTCTGGCTGTATTCCACTTCCCGTTACCCTCATGATATCCTCTTTACTGACCTAATTCTCCTGCGTCTGTCTCAACTCTCCCAATTGCTCTCCCTGCCGTCCCCTCCTCCACCACCTGCCCTCTCTCTCACATAACAGGCTCTCTTTGCTCTTACTCACCTGCACTTTCTCCCACGCTATGTCTGTTCCCCTCTCCTCCTGCCTTATCTTTCACCCAGTGTCTTATCTCTCCCCCGCTCACCTTGCACATTCCTCTCCTCCCTTCCTCTCCTACTATCAGGTTCAGGACCATGAATAGACTAATTCATCGTTTTCTAATAATTTTCTTTGGTTCTCATCTGCAGTCCTTCCGTTGCGTCTTGTTCATTCCTGTCATAACATCTTGGTATGCCATGCATGTATGATATCGTGGGTTCTCCAGCTTGGTCTTTCGTTGAAGTATCTGCTTATCTATCAGTCGTCGTCGTTTCGTCTCTATCAATACTGTGAAACTTGACATACTTACCATAGTGAAACAGTTCCATTAGAAAAGAACCACGATGTTTGTTTATAAGATATACTTCCATTTATGCTGCATAAGATCATCTTCACCAGTGATACATAAGAGAAAAGGTTTTGTTCCCCCTGTCAGTGACGCACAGAGGTGACCCATGTCATAAATGATATACGTAAAGGGGGACTTGACCCCAGTTTGCGATCCATACGGAGATAAGGATGACTCTCAGTAATACAGGTACGTGAGACGACCTGATTCAATCAGTGATACATACAGAGCGAGAGAGCTGACCTGTGTCAGTGACACATAAAGAAGGACATTGACATGATAGTAATATCAATCCAGAAAAGGAGTAGTATGATAAAAGCTGATAATAAGAATCTCCATTGTCTGAGAAAACAAAAGTGAGCATTGCTTCGTTATGTGGTCAATAGTCAGATAAATGGAAATAGATATCTTTGAGAGTATTTAGAAACGCTTCACATTTAGATACAAAGGAATGGATATTGTACAAATATACGAGAGTATAGCAAAAAAAATCTAGAAAGGATATCTAACAGACAACTTGAGACATGATATAAAACAGTTCCAGATGAACCCAATGTCAATGATTATGGAACAAGGGGCAAATGACCCAACACACTCGTCCTGCTTTTTAGCTAACACTTATAGAAAGTACTCTCTCTCTCTCTCTCTCTCTCTCTCTCTCTCTCTCTCTCTCTCTCTCTCTCTCTCTCTCTCTCTCTCTCTCTCTCTCTCTGGCGTCGAGCCCACGCTGGCGAATATCTTTCTCTGCAACAATTGTTTGATTTTACGGTTTGATACGAATTTAATGTATTCAATTTCGCGGGCGACGCGCGCGGTGCGGAGATACAGTTCCGGCGTGGACCAGCTGCGGGAAATGAGGCCGCTGGCAGATGGGCCTTCCTGCTCCACCTTCTTCTTCTTCTTCTTCGTCATAATCTTTCTCATACCTAGACATGTCTCAATATACTTGATGTCTCTAAACTACTGTCTCCTTGACATGCTCCCTAGCCATCTTCCTCATCATGTACTTTGCGATCTTCCTCACCATCTTCCACATTATCTCCTACTCTATATCCCTCGCTATACCTTTCACTTCTTCATCAACTTCCTCATTATAATCATTCTCATCATCATCCTTTCCAACTTCCTCATAATCGACTCAGTCATCATCTTCTTCATCTTCCTCACCTTCTTGATTCTCACCATCTTCCATCACCATCATCTCCCTCACCTACCTAGCCAGCCCTCCCACCCTATGCCATCTTCCTCATCCGTCTTCTCATTAACCTCCGGTTATGTTTCTCATCTCCTGCTCCGTTCCTCGTCATGTGTCTCATCTTTGACGTCATTTACTTCATCGCCTTCTTATTACCTTCATATATCTTTTATTACGCGTGGTATTGCTTGATATATCTATCTTTATATATATATATATATATATATATATATATATATATATATATATATATATATATATATATATATATATATATATATATATATATATATATATATGCGTGTGTGTGTGTGTGTGTGTGTGTGTGTGTGTGTGTGTGTATACACACTCACTCATTTCTATGCAAATCGTTATAATCACATGGCTGATTAACAAGCTAATTAAACACCACAGATACTCAGTATCCGTGCAGAGATCTTCACTAATTCCTCATGCTGAGAAATATAAACAGATTATCATTATTCTAAACATGTTAATTCTGTTCCAACATGTATCAACATTATGTTATCATCCGCTGAATATATTAAGCCTCCGTCCCTCCCTCACATTCTGGAAAATATTCATATTATCACAGCTTACAATTTGACCCTTCCCGCCCAACCCTTTCGTAACGACCTGATGACCTCGTTACTGGAGAGGAGTAGGACTATTATGAGGGACAGGAGTGCGTTGGGGTGTGTGAGTGCGTGGGGAGAAGACAGGGGTGCGTTGTGGCGTGTGAGAGGATGTAACAAAGACAGTGGTGCGTTGAGCGGTGAAGACAGTGAGGAAGTGTGAGGTTATTGTATGTCATTGCTGTTTGTATGTTACATGTAGGGAGTTGTACACTCGTGTTGCCCCGTCTTTTCTTAACCTCATATATATGTACCATATATCTACTCCTACACACACACACACACACACACACACACACACACACACATATACACACATCAGCCTGTGCCACGTAGCCGAAGGGAAGATGAACAACTGGGAGTGGTAATGGATCAACTGCCGCGCCCAGGACTTGAACCCGGGTGAGCCCATGTGTGAATCATGGCCAGCGACGATGACCACTATATTACTGAGGACCTTGTTTGTGTGTGTGTGTGTGTGTGTGTGTGTGTGTGTGTCTGTGTAGACAGCCAGGCCTAATTACATCTCGGCTGGATTATATGCAAATGAGCTTCCTTAATTCTCAGCCCGCCACCCACTAGCTAATGGCCTCCTTCCCTTCAATATATCCACGTCAAGACGCAGCTCCAAGTTTGGCTCGATCGATGAGAAATACTGTTATGTTGACACCGACACGTGAGCACGTTCGTTCCTCGATGCTGAAGTGTAATGAACGAAGGGGAAAATATCGCCTGTGTGTGTGTGTGTGTGTTTGTGTGTGTGTGTGTGTGTGTGTGTGTCTTGGGTCATATGTATTCATATTTTCCTCTGTCCATGTCGCACCTTCAGTAATCCAGGTTGTGTATGTTCACGAAACGATACTTGGCTGATCCACTCGACCACTCCGACACCTTCGCTTCATCGAACCATCCACTATGAACCACAGCTGTTGATGGTCGAGACGCACCTCCACCAAACTCCAGGTTTATAACCAGATCACTAACACAACACAAACCAAGGACAAGATAATGAGGCTGTCGTGTTACTGGCGTTTACTCTATTGTTCTAATGATTATCATCTGTTGTAAACAAAAACAAATCTACGAATATTAAGCACACAGCTGGTCTGTACAGTATCAATGTGCAGTATCAGTGTACAGTATCAATGTGCAGTATCAGTGTACAGTATCAATGTGCAGTATCAGTGTACAGTATCAATGTGCAGTATGTATGTATGTTGTTTGGTTCATGGTAACCATGGAAACATAACCTGTGGGAACAAACTGTAGTTTATCCTCATGTTTCATCTTCCAGTTACCGTACCACTTTGCAATGAAATGGTCGTCATCATTTTCCATATCAGTGTGCTATCGCGAGCCTCTAGTATGTGGCGTCGGCCTGTTAATCAGAGGAGAAATTATACTGCATGAAGAACAGACCCGACGCTAGATGAATGAGAAATTAGTGTACAACCAACGATCTCTCTCTCTCTCTCTCTCTCTCTCTCTCTCTCTCTCTCTCTCTCTCTCTCTCTCTCTCTCTCTCTCTCTCTCTCTCTCTTCACCGGATCTACCCACATATCTCTCAATCGTTCCGTTTGTTATAATCTCTTGTCTCTCAAAAGTCTCAAGAATGCAAGGAGGTGTCCAGGTCAACCTCCTCCCCACCAATCACTCCTCCACCCCCACCATTCCTTCGTTCCCCTCCCCTCTAGCTGCTCCATCCCCCTTTCCCATGGCAACCCCGCCCTCCCCTGCCCCTGGTTGCGCCATCTGGCTCACAGCTGGTCATAAATCTGACTGAAATACGTTTACGCATTAGCCTATATTGTGTAATTTAAGTTCTGCCATAAATAACATTAGGCGAATCGGCTGGTGTTATCGCCTCAGAGCCGGCCAGACCTGGGCAAATTTTACTTCAAGCAAACTCAGTTTACAATAAGATACTTTATCGAATATGTATTTGTATATATATATGTGTTTACGTGGACGTGTAGCTCCGCCTCCCTGAGTGACCCAGTGAACTAAACCTGTCATGTGATGAGGAGGTACAACTGGAGGACTTTGTGCACCATGTCATCAAGACTGAGAAACATCGAGTTTCCTCAGCTATTTATGGATCCTTCCTCTTAAAGGTGACGTCCCGCTTCCACTTACTCTTGATATATATATATATATATATATATATATATATATATATATATATATATATATATATATATATATATATATTCTTCATTAAGTATGCCCATTTCACTGAGAACATTACCATTAATGACCTATCGATGTAGCTGCTTGCAAGCAAACAGAATTTTGCCTCACATGATCCCAGAGTCCTGCAGTATTACCAGCGTCTACAGGCAATCCCAGGGTTCTAACTCACAGCCGACGTCTCAGAGGTAAGGATCAGCATCATGACTCACCGTCTTGAGGCGAAAGATAAGACGAGATAAGTAAGATAAGAAAGCAGGGCGATGACACGAGATCAGATGTGGTTAACATTATTCATGACTCGTCTGCACTCCAGTGTGGAGGTGACCGCCAGGTTCCCCTGGGAAGTCTGCTCAGCAGAAGCAGGAGCGGGAGCCCGGGCTGTGTGGCGAGTGCGATACTGGACATATGAACCGTAACCTGTGATCAAAGAGCAGCTAAGGACAGAGGATGTGGGGCTTCTCCCTTTACCAGAGAGTCAGTGATTTCATCATGGAGACGAAGGATTGAGTTAACTCTCTCTCTCTCTCTCTCTCTCTCTCTCTCTCTCTCTCTCTCTCTCTCTCTCTCTCTCTCTCTCTCTCTCTCTCTCTCTTACCAAACTAATCATCTTGTAAAAGACATGTACGATACCAGTTTTCCTGTGCTGATCTTTCATGGATTTATCAACTCCCACCTCCTCTGTTACCTCTTGTTTGGCAGCAAACAGTACCACAAGATGCACATAAGATAACCAGGAAACCGTCAGATGAAAGTCAGAAGCAGTAAGAAAGAATGTCTCACAACGTGAAGAAAAATCCCATTTTTTTTTTAAGATACGTCATAGGCAAGAAAGAGATCAAAGATATTACAAGCCTATCATCAAATAAATGTGGCACCCTTACTAGCTTCCCTCTGTACAAGTACTTTGATTCAAATTCTATAACCAAAATTTATCTGACGTACCCCAAGCCAAAAACGTTTTATTGGACACCCAAACTGGAAAACTGAACATAAGAATATTAAAGTTATACAGTGTATTGATATCCGGATAAGATAAATCTAAGGAAATCATTTGATCCTGACAATGTCTTTCCAGAATATTAAAAGGCGTCACTCAACAAATAGCTTTCCTAATGATTACAAGATTATCAATATATTCAACAAATCACTACAAAAAGGAAGTCCAGGAAAATCCCTCAAAAATAGGTCATGATAGGAAAGACTTGGGAGGCCTTAGACTGGTTTGTCTTAAAAAGGTGTTGACACCAAAAGATGTGATAGATTTGTAAATACTAGATTATTTCGACAACAAAACATACGAAAATGACCAGAGATCAGATGACATTTATAACGATGTAAATATTAGAAGATGTAATGGCAACATAGGGGAAAGTCTTCCCAGTCGCATGGCTCAAGAACACTGGGATAAACCACCATCTTATGTAGCAAATCCATACACTATCAGCAGCTTCACATCAAGGCTAGAGAAGTGCTTTAGTGATGACTGTTATCGGTAAATACTTCTGCTTCAGGAAGAAACAATTCATTTAACTTCTATTTCATCTCCAGAGTCCGGCCTCAGCGGAGAAGTTTGTAGAATTAGAGAAGAACTTTTCATATTCTCTCTATATGACATCGTGTTTCTCCTCAACTTTGTTGTTCCTGCCAGTAGTCAGACCGATGACAGGAGTGAGTAGGGCGTTGCTTTCTCTATAACTATCGTTTCTACCACAATTTAGAATAAGACTGCAGAAGCTTCGTCATGTGCCGTCAAGTCTCCCGTTCACCCATATGCTCACACGTATTCTTAGCCACCACCAACACCATCCTCCTCTCACATACGCCCCAGAAACCATGCCCTCCCTCGTCAAGGAGAGAGGAAGCAGTCAACCAATGTTCGAGACACAAACTCTCGTCATCTCACAAAATGGAAATGTCAACAGAGTGACTAATTCGCTTATCCAGCAAGTTGGACGTAATTAGTAAGTTGTAATGAACCTGTAGCGTCGAGAGACTGAGACAAGGAAGCTAATGTCTCCAGCTCGAAAATTACAAGTTGGGTACATCCAAATCCTGTAATGATATGCATTTAGTGCTCAGGAAAGGGCGTCCCTCTGTTGCGTGAGTGTCTTCTAATGTAAATATGTTCATCCCTATATATATATATATATATATATATATATATATATATATATATATATATATATATATACACACTATGATAATGGTCATGTTAGGGTAAGAACTTACCTGGAGAGTGTTCTTTACCCTTTACAACAGAATATAAGAATCTGTTGTGGGTATAGCCCAGGTCGCAACTTTCAAAATGCAACATTAACTTTGACCATTACAGAATAACGAATGATAATGAGAGTCACTTATCCACCTCCAGGAACAAGCCCAGTCAAAGAGCTTCTACCATTATAAGGTAAGCGCGCACAAGCTTCACAGAAGGGTCGTCATGCATGTTAAAAGGGTCATCAGGATTGTGAAGAGGGCCAGTCATGCATATAAAAGGGTCGTCAGGATTGTCAGAAAGGTCATCATGCATATCAGAAGGGTCGCCACGCATGTCAGAAGGGTCGTTTGGGACGACAGAAAGGTCGTCATGCATGACAGAAGGGTCGTCATGCATGACAGAAGCGTCGCCATGCATGACAGAAGCGACGCCATGCATGACAAAAGGGTAGTCATGCATGACAGAAGGGTCATCAGGCTTGCACGTTTTTCAACATTCATTTCTTTGAGCCAGTCTGAGTATAGCTACTATTTCATTAACGGTGAGGAAAATTTTGCCATATGCCAGGGCTAGTGTGCAGACAGACAGAGAAACAGACAAATGAATTATATACTATCTAAGATTTAACACAAATGTGTCTAACCAAAATTTGTTTCATATGGAGAAGTATGGAGCTACGTTAGCAAGAGGAATGTGACTTGGAGTTTGGAATACACATGACACACAAACTCACGAGTTGCCTGTTTGGTATGCATAAAGCAAGGATGTTTTATGCATCGACCTCTTATACGCGCACATTAGGGAGGACTTTGCATGCATTGGATGCTGTAGAACAGTTCACGTACGGAGCAAAATTCTCGTGATGAGTACATCGTACGAAAAGAATGAAAATGTAGTACGAGAAAACGGGAGCTGTACATCACTGAATATATATTTTCAGACTAATCATTTTCCCTTACCTCAGGTTGATTATATAAAAGATCTGGTGATGATCGATAGGCAAATGTGACAGTGTTGGATCCTGAGTCTGACTGATAAGTGCTATAAAGTAGCACACAACGAAAACAATAAATGGAAGATCTATTGTCCTATGACCAGGCAATCTGCTAGATATTCTAAGTACACTTTCCATTCTAGATATCAGTTTAAAATAGAAGCACAAGAAGGCCCCGCATATTTCCAGTCAGCTGATCGGTTACGAGAAGGATTTTAGACATTTGCCTTACCATATATACCTGGCAATCTAGACCCCGTATGTTGCTACACTGGTGACGTCATGTCTCACTAGACGGCCCCAATTTGCTGTGCTGTTCGTCCAGGCTGACGTTAGTGAGTTACAGGTGTCCGTCTGCAAACATGCAGGTTTGTCCTCCGCTTCAGTTGCTCATGTGAAGCATTTCGTTGACTGTGAGGAAGTAGCACTAAACACACACTGAAAATTATAGTGACCTGATTAGATGATCCCGAGCAAAATAACAAGAAAAAGAACAATGATGAAAACGTAATGATACCTGGGTACGTCAGCGCTGCTGGATTAGCCTCAGATTCTAAGGAGACTGTCAAAGTGAGGCCCAGGAACGGACCAGTCTCACTGTCTCATAAACAGTTATTACCAAGAAATGAAGTTAAGTCAAGTGAAGACATCTGGAACCTGAACACTGTAGTTGCCAGGACGTAAACACGAGGTAGGGAGGACCCGATTCACGAGGACATTTGTGAATGATAATTCCTCTGTTAACTCCCAAGATAATCGTCCATGCAGATGAGGCGTCAGTGTGTGTGTGTGTGTGTGTGTGTGTGTGTGTGTGTGTGTTATAATGATAAATATATACTGCCTTTCTTTGCATGTCAAAGAGAATTTTAGTGGTGTAATTGGTCACTGAGGGATTTAAAAACAAGACGCTCATCCTTGCCTACCACCACACAGTACTAGCCCAGTCTCCCGCCTCACTCCCTTCTATTTTGGCAGAGATACGTAGCCTGAGGGACATAAAAACACATGCACATGCACACACACGGACACAAAGACCCATTCACGCAGGCACAGGAAGATGCAAGCGCGCTTTTACCCACGCCAAAAACATATATAAACATGCAGCAGCATAAAGCATGCACACGCACGCGCGCGCACACATCTACACACCCACGGGGGTTACTACCCCCCCCCCCCCCCCCGGGGATCAAGAGTATCAGTGACGACGGCACAGTAAGCTAGTGCTACTGTCGCCATCAAGTTCCCCTCCTTACCCCAAGTTGCTGTCTTTTTTTTATCTGCCTCACATAAACGTCATAGGTGAAGAAAATTCAAGAAATGAGGCGTCCATAAGTTTGGAACTCTCACCCAGAACTGTACTACAAACAGGGAATTCAGGTTAAGAAATACCTGATGACGCACGTAATGCAATTGTCATAGGTGTGGCGCCAGACTGAGGGGACCGGGGGCAAGCTCAGGACGGGGTAGCCGGCTCACAGACGACCAAGCTGTTCATCATCCTTTTTCAGACTTGTTGGTTAATGGGTTCCGCGCGAAAGATGAGGTGTTTATATATGTATACATACATAACGTCACACATAGAAATCACACACACACACACACACACACACACACACACACACACACATTACTATCTTCTCTGTTTCCTAATAAGAATCGACGACATTCCTTGACATGCCTCACACTTGCAGGACTTTTGTCAACGTGATTTTAGGACGAAACTTTCCGTCAAAATCTGAATCATGAACTCATGTCCCCAGTGATGTAGGTCAACCTGTCTAACAGCAGCTGGAATCACGTGTTTGTGTTGAGAGGGAAAGTAGAAATCATACATTTTCCTCCATTATATGTTGGCTTCCATGTACCTTCCGAGTCAGCTGTGAAGCTCTTTACTGAAAATACATTTTTCCCTCAAAAATAGCTCTAAATTTACATTCAAATATAAATTCAAATTTCGCATCCGTCAATAGAAATATAGGTGCTATGTGTAAGTTGATATGCAAATGAGAGAATAAAACCTTTTTAATTCTTGAGTTTTTTGCATCAGAGGAAATCATGTTCATACAACTGTGTAATGTAGATCATTTATTTGAAGTTAAAAAAGAAATATATTCGAACATAAAAAAAACGGGAAAAATGTATTCAGAATATTCGTTAAAGAAAATTATGTTACGTACGAAGACACATGTCATGTCAGCGGCCACCATGACACACGACTTCCTGATGATGCATTGCTTCTGGCCGGCTGCCACCATAACAGATCTACCAGCACAGCCCCCAGTGGTGCCTGGTTTATGGCAGGTCTTCACCATACCATCAGTTGATCCATCACAAAGATCAGTTTGGTTATACTAAATGTTGTTATGCTGAATTAATCGTAAGAGGTTGTGCTCCCTAATTCCTTCAGCTGTTGCCCTCCCCCATTGTAGTGATCAGATGATAATTATGTTTTAAAGTCCTTTACGAAATTACTTCTTAACGCGGGAAGAAAGATGGTGTTCTAATTCGATTAGGTCGGGGGTAAAAGACGAGTAATAGGGAGCAGGATGCCCCAAGGGTGTAAAGATCGGTGAAGGATAGAAGGAATTAACCAGTGAATTATTGCAGGAAAGTCATGAGGAAGTGATCATCAGTCACGTCACCAGTCTCATGAACAGGGAAGGGACGTGGATTCCTCGTGGATGAGGAAAACAAGTTGAAATTCCTACGTCTGGTTTGAAGTAAATAATTCTACCTTTATGTTGTGTGTTTAACGCTGTCTGTCTGCCCTTCGGTCTGCTAAACTCTCTCTCTCTCTCTCTCTCTCTCTCTCTCTCTCTCTCTCTCTCTCTCTCTCTCTCTCTCTCTCTCTCTCTCTCTCTCTCTCTCTCTCTCTCTCTCTCTCTCTCTCTCTCTTCTATCCTATAGTTTCCCCTTATCATCATAATCTTTTCTGTGTCCATCATTACCTGCTGCCACGTATTCCATGTCATCAAGGCTCATTGTTCTAACACAGAAGCCTTCATGACCACACCGTCATGTGGTGTATATAATAACGTCTGTACGACTGACGTCTACACCAGACTATTTCGTTTAGATATCAAACTTCACACCTATGGCTTTATTCCAGTCTGGCGTTCCCACACTCGACACCAGACTGGCGTTCTCATTCCACTAGCAGCGTTCTGATACCCCATCAGTGTCCCCACACCTCACCAAGTACCAAGGAGGACTGTAGGAGTTAGCGAGGGAACTCTTGTTCCTGGTGAAGGAAGAAATGTGCAGGGAAACACAAAGATGTGATGAAAGGAATACCAGATACACGTCTAATAACCAAAAAATATGTAGTAACGCAGGTGAATGGCAGAGAGAAGAAAAATCACTCTAAGCTCAGAAAACTAGATGGTACCTTAGCATGGCAAGAATATGTATGACCTGAAGAAGAGAAATGTATATAAATAGAGAAAAGAAAAGAGAGAGAGAGAGAGAGAGAGAGAGAGAGAGAGAGAGAGAGAGAGAGAGAGAGAGAGAGAGAGAGAGAATACCACATCGCGAATTTTCGTATAAAGTTAGTAATATGAAGACACAAGAGTCATGCAGAATCCCTCCATGATAAGAAGCTGTGAGAACATAAGCCAAGAAAAATAGAACCATTTTTCAAAGAAAGTGAAAGAGGCTAAGAAAAGGGTTTTCAAAAAGACATAAAAACCGGAGAAGGAGAGGATGTAGACACCCACGTCCGAGCACAGGTTGAGTAGTGAGAGGAGGAGGAGGAGGAGGAAGGGACGCATACCGAATAAGAGTGAGGCTTTGTACAACCCAGGACAGAAGGCCACACTCAGGGACAAGGTATCCGACGCTCCCCGTGAGGGATGGACGACTCTTGAATCCCTCCTTCCATCTTGGAGCGAGGTGTTATTGTGCTATGTAAAGCTACATTAAGAAAATAATACAAAGAAATATTTTTGTAA